>NC_056743.1:169482695-169585195 GCF_019279795.1 Protopterus annectens | reverse complement strand
GTACAAAATGGCATTGTTAATATTTTTACGAAGGAAACAATTGTTGATGAACATTAATCACCGTTTATTTCTTATATTGAAATATTGCTGACAGTTTGCTCAAAAAATCAAGTAGAACAGTGTTTTGTGAATGTTTTTGGGTTTGTGAGCTTGTGTGTCTGCTAGCTTGCTGATATTTTGTTTCTCCGTCTTTCTCATATACATATGTGTGTGTGTACGTATCTTTGTGTCTGTGTGTGTATGTAGATATATGGGTCTACTAAATTTCGAAAATTTCAAAACTTCGAATTTCTTATGGCTGAGACCAGAAGTTTTGAAACTTTGAGACATTTAAATGGAGATCATCATATGGTGCAGAACAGTATATTTAAAGGCCCCCTGCAAAAATGTTTAAAACAAATTTGACATTTCAAAGTTTCAAAACTTTGATGTTATAGTCTCGACCATAAGAAATTCTAAGTTTTGAAACTTTGAAATTTAGAAGACCCGTGTGTGTGTGTGTGTGTGTGTGTGTGTGTGTGTGTGTGTGTGTGTGTGTGTGTGTGTATGTGTGTGTGCGCACACGTGTTGGATTGCAATATTTTGAAAGGCTTAAGGACAGACACTACATGGCAAGAAGAGCAATATAAAACATTTACTTTGTGTCTTTTGTGTAATGACATTACATGCATTCATCACACAGCTGAGAATGTGTATGCAGACCTTGTAAAAGCATAATTGTTATACCAGTATGTTGTATTCCAACAGGACTTTTCCCTTTTCACAGGTAAATATTAGTAGGGGAAGAAAATAGGGCTAAATGGATGTTGAAGCATCCTGAAAGTGCATTGTACTAGGAAATACTAGATTGCTCCAGGCAATCGTATGGTACAGTGCTGTGATCAGGCTGTGTGCATGTGTGTGTGTATGTTAGAGAGATTGCACAAGGTAAAACCTGTATATGTTGTACTGGGAGATTGTAGGGGCACATTGGTATTGAGAATTTATTATACTTGGACTGAATACTTTGGTAATAGAATAAGAAATAATAGCATACCTTGGTTTATTTTGTGGTGGGTAAGGGGAGAAAACGCTAGCAAACCATTTTATGACATTAGAAACTGTGCAGCAAAAGGGAAGAAAATAAGACTGCAATGGAAATTCAGTTATTTTAATGATCATTTCTAATTGCTATGTTTCATGTGGTTATAATTCAGAATCTTCCTCAGTCAAAGGTTAACCGTTTCCATGACAAATTTTCCAAATGATAGCAGTGATGACGCAACAAGGTTGGCTTTTGGCCTTTTAGTAGGCAATTTCGTCTTGGGGATACATACTTTTGCTTCAGCTTTTGTAGTTATAAAAAGAGTTAGACTATGTATTACTTGCTTACCTTTTAAAAACTTTAAGATCTGAAGAATCAGAAAAGTGCCTTCTAAACTTCCCAAGTTAGTCGTGATGGTCCCCTGTAGAAGGAAAATTATCACTAGGTGTTCATTTTTCCCCACCTGGCCTTCCCCTTGCAACACTGGTCCATTTCTGAAGGTGTAACTGGAGAAGTTTGGCCCATAGACATAAACAAGCAATTGGGTAGGTGTGGACACACAAGACTGGAGTACTTCAGGTAGTGAGTGGGTCAAGCTGGACAGCACACCAAACAGTTATGCTCCACTGTTGTTATCATATGATTAGTTATGCTGCTCTAAGAATAATATGGCCTCTGAATAGGTGGTACAAATGAAAATGTTAAGCCACCAGGTTTGCATTCCTTAGTCTTTATGTGTACTCCTGTCAGTCCTTTGGTACATGTGACTTTCAATGTCTTTTGGCGGTTGATAGCTACAAAAGAGATCCTTATCCATGTGAATAAAGCCTGTACTATGTTGTTTGTTCAAAGCCAAGGCTGCAAAGCATCACTACTACATTTAGTATTACAAATCTGTTGGTATTATGATTAATTTTACCACATAAATAGCACAAGGTCATCTTTAGTCCTCTCACTGGGCTGTCGATGTGCTTATAACAATATCCTCACCCTGCTCCTCCTAGCTTCACCATGTGAACTTCTGTCTTGCAACAGCTTTGCCTGGACATGCCTTCCTGTATAAGGCTGTGTGACAGGACTACTAGTTAGTTTGTTAATGCTCTTTTTGAATAACATGAAGATGTCTGCTTTTCTGACCTGGCTGGTTTCCTGTGACTTTGACATTCATTTTTTCTCGTCATATGATTTTTTTACTCTTCTACAGCACACTTCACAAGCTTGAAGGACTTTGATTTTTAATGATACCCACCTGCTTTACGTATCTGGGGAAATTCTAGTCCTCATATTGGCTGAGATTTCTCCCTTTTTCCTCTTCATGAATCCTATTAACTTCCTTCCTTATTCATTCATTCATGCATTCATTCTTTCTTTTCATTTGATTACCAAGAAAGTCTGACCGGAAGGAAAAGCCTATTTTCAGTGGAGGGCAAGTTCCACTGATAACGTAGATTTAAATAAAAAATAAATAACATACTTAATGTTATTGTATAAAACGATAAACAGAAATGCAAAATAAGCAAAAAAAAAAAAACTTTACTAGGGAACCATGTGTTGAAAAGAAACAAAATGGAAGGATAATAGAAAAGCTGTAATAACTAGACTATATTAGAAGGAGATGGGTAATTATTAACCAGGTGTGAGAGAGGAACATAGGTGAGTTAAGGAGGAATGTTTTTGAGGAGAGTTTGAACAAGCAAATGGTAGGTATTCTGATGTCGATGGAGAGTGAATTCCAGATTTTTGCCACTGAGTTGGAGTAGAGGTGTTGGCCTATAGAATTATCTGGCTTATAAACTTCAAGGAGTCATTATTCGGATGAGTGTGGAGGACGACTTGGGAGATAATGATTTAGAATGAAGCCGATTGCTGGGAAGGATGTAGGTATTAATATGATTTTATGATCAAGGAGAAACTGAATAAATGAGGTAATATGGTAACTCAAGCCAGTGTAAAGATTTAAGGACTATACAGTAGTGGGAGTTGTATGGCAGACTATCTGCGAATCTGGCAGCTTTGGTATACTAGAACTGCAGTTTGGTTTGAAGGGAGATCTGGATATTGATGAGAATAAGGGTGGCACAGAAGAAAGAATGAAGGAAGGAGAGAGGTTGAGCAAGTGTGAAGTATTGGTGAGAATTGTTTCCCTTTAAATCTGTACAGCATACCTGGTGATTTTTTTCCTAAAATTTTGAATGTGTGAAGGTCTAATTTCAATTTACCATCAAGTATAATAACAAGTAACTTGATGAGAGACTACTTAAATTACAATATGATTTACAGAAGATATTTTAAAGCTTTCTCTGAGGGGTGTCAGTGATTTGGAGAGGAATAAGAGAAGTTTACTTTACTTGGAGTTTGAAAGTTGATTTTCTTTGAGCCAGTATTCAATGGGGCTGAATACATTTTTGAGTAATGATTTGTAGCTGGGGCAGAGTATCAGATGAGCAGATGAGTGGAATCATCTGCACATTAAATACGAGTAGCTTGCTTAACGGATATATGAAGATTATTAGCAGGAAAATGAGAACAGAATCTTGTGGTACACCACGTTACTGAGTAGAAAGAGAGAATAACAGAAGAGCCACTTTATAGACTGTTGCCAGTTAGATATATAGCTGGAAAACCAGTTCACTTTAGTGTTGGATAAGCCAAAAACATACAATTTAGAGGGCAGTATGAGAGACATTATTGAAGGCTTTGAACAGCTCTATGAAGAAAAGAGGCTATCATGTTATTGCTGGCTTTTGAGAGTGCCAGAGAAGTCTATCGGTGCTATGGTCATGCCAAAAGTCATGTTGAGTAGGGGATAATAGGTCATGTGTGACTAAACATTGAAGGAGATACTTGTGAATGCATTTCTCTTAAGTCTTTGAGAGAGGGGACAGAATGACAATTGATCTAATGTTGGTAATATCAGTGCTGTTACCCTATTTGTGAAGGGGAATGGTTTATAATTTCTCTCCAGAGATGAAAAATAAGAATATTATGTTGATATAATATCAAAACTAGGCAGGTTATAGATGCTGATGTTAGCCTTAGATATTCTGTAGGAAGACTACTAACAGAGGAGGAGAGCAGGTTTTAAGTTTGCTTAATACTTTTTAATATAAGAGTTGCAGACTAGATTTAATGAGAAAGTGAGGTGGTTTGTGGAGGAAGGCAAGTCACCAGAGATAGTTTGTGTAAGGCTCTTGCATATGGATAGGAATGGAATCAATAAAATGGATTCTGAATCTTGCAGTCTGTAGGGGAGAGCTATCTAAACATGGATTTGGAATATATGGTGATCAAGGGTGAAGATGCTTCTTATGGAAGAATAATTTTTTTTTGCTATTTATTTATTTGAGGGTCTAAGTACTGATTTTATCAGGTGACAACCTGTTTTTAGTGAGGTTTCAGTGTTTGTAGCTTTGTAGAAGAGCAGGGGATTTATAGTTTAGCCAACTCTTCCAGGCTTTATCGCTGTTGTGCATAAGGATTCTACTGGCATGGGAGATAGCCGGGGGCAGATTTAGTTTTGACTTTTACTTATGGGTGCCAGACTTTTGAGAGTATCATGAAACAGTGAGTTGAGGACAATGTCATGCAGAGGTAAGTAGTTGAGGGTGGACCGGTTACGAGATTTGAGTACATTGTTGAATACATTTGGGTCAAAGTTTGTAAGGTTGCGACTTGCTTTGTAGAGGAAGTATTTAGCATGATGGGTTACTAGTCTCTCTGAGCAGTCACTGGAAGATGGTAAATCAAGGAGGGTACTGGGAGAATAATAATGATGAGGATTAGAAACTAAGAGACAGTCAAAGAGGGAGCCAGTGTTTATGGTTTTATTGGGAGGAGTGGGGGAAGTAATTACTCAAGAAAATCTGTAAAGATTAATGCTATGTGTGTGGAAATATTCTGTAAGGGTTTGCCAGTCAATCTTGAAACTGCTAAGAATAACTGCCTTATAAGAAATGGAGCTGGATATCCAGTGAGAAGGATATCTTCCAGAATGGAGATTTTCCTGGTGGGATGTATAGGGTGATGCTTAGTATTTTGTGTTCACTTATTTTGAAGTTGGAAGTTAGCAGCTGAGTGGAATTCAAGTGGAGAAATATTAGGAGAGAAAGATGGTTTGAAACAAAATGGCAACATCCCCCAGCTTTTTCTTTCACCTATTTGAATGCATGGTACTACGGCCAGGAGGTAGTATTTGAGTCCTTTATTTGTAGCTTAAGCCATGTTTTGGTATGAGTAACAATACTGGGGGAATAAAGTGAGATCAAGGAATGAAACTTTTGTTTATTGACTATACTGCTAATATTTAGGAAGACAATTGTGAGATGTTTGTTAGAAGCTGGTGTAGAGGGAATGAAGCAGGGAGATGCTGGGGTAGCTGATGCAGGGTTGGGGTGAATATCACCACAGAGGGAGATATTACTGAACTATATATAGAGTAGTGAGAGATTAGGTGTGTTAGAGCAGACTTGTATTTTGAATTTGGTAGCATATTAGAGGTGTTTACAATTGTATGTTTATATAGGAGGTAAGGGAATATATTCAGTAGGTTAAAAGCTGTTAATATTGTCTGAGACTTGACAATGTATTGATTAGTGTAGGTAACAGGTGAGAGAAAGTGTAATAAGTGAGATAGATGTGGTATTGCTTATAATGTTACATAGGAGAAAGCGGATTTAGTATATAAGGAAGATGCATGCTCACAGAAAAATAAGAGTCATGGTGATGAATGAGATGAGCATTTAGTGTGGAGTAATTAAAGGTAGGGGAAAAGATGGTGATTGTGGGAGGCCATTGTAGCAAGGTGTTTTTTGAAGAAAGGAATGTGTGAAAAAAGTTAAGGGAGGGAGTTGAGTTGTTAGAAAGGTACAAAGTAGGTCAGAAAATAGCAGCTGAAGTGGGTCAGAAATTTGAGAACGAGATGGTATAGGCAGAACATTTAAAGATGGAGAGAGCAGTAAGAAGATGATGTATGGAATAGGAGTTAAAGGAGAATGAGGGAAAACATTGGTAAAGGTGATGTGATAGAAAGAGTAAAGGAGAGGGGATTTAAATTGGGAAGTTTGTTAAAAATGAGTAAAGATGAAGTTATGTGGGTACATGCTGTAAAATGGTTGATAATGGGACAAAGGAGAGGAATTGGGATAGGAAGGGGGTGTATTTTATGTATGTAAGTAGAGAAGGGGGAATGGGTGGGAAATGGGAGTAGGGGAGAGAGCCTAGAGGGGGTAACTCCCACACAGTCTTCTCAGTAGTTCCGAAGAATCTGTACTACTAGGCAGCATGAGATTACTAAATCTTTCCTGCTTGCATGATACTCATTTCATTACTTAAGGGAATGTAACTTTCATATTAACAAAACAGTGTATGAAACTTCTTTTTGTGGAAGATTTTCAGTCCATATATCTCTAGTTAATCACTATATATTAATCAGATCAGACAATAGTAGTAGAAGTAGAGAACTTAAACACGTCTTAAGTAAAAAAAAAAAAATAAATAAAAAAACATATAATTTTTTTTTTTACTTAAGATTAACTTGAGATATATGGACTGAAAATCTTCCACACAGAAAAGTTTTACACTGTTTTGTTTTTGAACCCGCTATACTTGTTTAGTGGGGATTTTTTTTTGAGACTTTGGGGATACCACGGAGATTGCTTTTTTTTTTTTTTACTGTCATATGGTGGTGGTGCTGTGGTAGCGTTGTCACTTCACAGTAAGACATTGTCCCATTCGATTCTCAGCTAAAGCGTCTTCTATGTGGAGACATGCGTGTAGGGGCGTACCTTCGTTGAAGGTTGTGCATCAGGGCCGGCAACTCGGCATGTAAAAATCTTCTGCCAATCATTAGCGGACCGGAGTTCCGCTATGGCGACCCTTAACCGGGAAAAGCTGAAAGACACAACAACTGTCATATGAACATATGGCCATGCTTACAACTTCCACTCAGCATGTCTGTAATGAGCTCCACTCTCATACATAATGTCCAGTTCTACCTAATGCTTTCCTGTATTTTCTGCACACTTCCTTACCGCTTCTCAGTTTTCCACTTTGCTTTAAATGCCCTTTTCCTAAACTGTTTGTTATGACTGCAAGATACCATCTTTTTTATAATTTGCTGTTTTACTCCATTAGTTCCATGTTTAGCCATTTACTTGTACTATTATGCATATTACCTCTGTGAGGATATTAATAACTCTTCCCTTGTTCTACATCAGTTGCTTATCTGCATTTTCTGTTAGCATGTTGTAATACACCTATTTGTCTGAAAATAGCCATGTAATTATATCTAGTACAACCACCCGATTAGCAAACACAGACAGCTAGAACTAGTAATTTAAGCAGTTGCACAGCTTCAGCTTGACATTTGTCTTGCATGTGTTTCCTTGCTGTAGTCAGTAGTCTAGTCTCCTTTCTTATCACACTTTTCTTTATGGAAAGATTAACTGGAAGCTTTTGTTAAGCATGAGACGTATTTGAAAAGCATGTGACCTCTTTGATTATAGTAATTTCCTGAAGTCAGATGATGTCAGGCTTCTGTTCCATGGGAAGAGCATTTCTTGTCATGTGACTGTGGCTGATATTCCCAGTTAATTTAAAACTGGAAAAGTATGCTGTAACAGTTTCCGGTTAGATGAAAAAGTTAAGCATGTACTACTATATTCATATTAAGTCCATGTAAAGCACGGCTTCTATTCCTGTTAAAACAATGGTGCACTTGTAATTTACAAACAATCAAGGCTAAAGCATTACTTTCTTTCCTGAACAACTATTGCATTGAAACACATGCCTCCCCATAATGTTAACTAAGGGCTCCCTCTTGAGGTGCTCTCTTTATAAACCTGACTGTTAAGAATTGGACCAAATATTAACTCGATTGTTAAAACAGAGAGCATCTACCTAAAGAACATTATGACAGTTTACGGTATGACATCTGCTATAGATATAAAGTGTTTGACCTATAACCTTCTTTGAAAGTAGCCTAAAATTATTAAAAAAAAAATCTTGCAGATTAACTTGGTAGGTGGGCTGGTCTATTGACCCTTTTCGGGGATGAGGAACAGACAGCGCAAAAGATACAATAGGTGGTCGGGCACATAGAACACAAATGAAGAAAAAAGCAGAATAGTATAGAATCAAAACAAATGCAGTACTTAGTCATAAGCATTAATGATGTAACAGACCTACAAAATGACTATAGCACCTGTAATGTGCCCGGTAATGCCTTCTCCTGCAATTTGTAAGGGGTTACATGTATTGGTAACATGTATCTAAATATGATTGTAGACTTGTAGGAGTCTTAACTAAACAAATTTCTAATTCATAAATGATCATGAGTAACACCTTACAGCCTGGTGCCACTTTCTGTAGCTGCATCCTTCTGATGCCTCTAAACATCTAATCGTCCAAGAAATATTACCCTATAGCTTGACTTCAATAAGCTAGCTGAAGACCTAGAATCTAATCAGAGTGAAAATTAAGTTCTGTTACTGTTGAACAGATGCAAGTTAGATTTCTTTAGTAAAGTTTATGGTTCCACAGGTATGAACATTTCTTTGAAATGTAAGAGAATACTTTGACTGTCAAACTCTGGATGAAATCCTTGGGAGTTAAGAATACAAACCACCAGAGCTCCAGGGGAGTGTTACTCAACCTGATGGATTTAAGTTAAAATATGACTGGTGAAATTCGAAGGGGCTGCTAGTAATGAATTGAGATGAGGTCATTTTCTGGAGCTGGGCTGAAATAGTGGAGACCTGACTTTGCTGTGTGAACTGCAGTTACTACAATTCTAAAAAAAATAAGCTTGTCTAACTTGCCCTGTAGTTTTACAATAGGGCTATTTCTTTAATGTCCATTATGGAGCTTTGTTAGGCATTATTTGCATGTCTGTTAAGTTTCAACACCTGCAAGGGTGTTAATGGTTTTTCTGCAACTGTAGCTCCCACTTCACAAGGGCAAGTAATTGATGGTTCAAAAATAAATCTTAAAGATTGTACCTCTTACTCCACTTTCTGATCAGAAATAACAGCACATTTCAAGACTTCTCTAGTTCTATGACTTAACATCTTCTACCATTCCTTGCCATACCCGACTGACTCTATTTTTCATTGTCATGGGTCTTTAAGCCTCCTGGAAGAAGGCAGCTATTTTAGGTAAGATCCATGCTTTTCTAAAATGGTCCACTCATGTAGGCCATCAGATATAACTAAGCACACTGTATGCAATATTTTCCCGTCCTGTCATCATGGTGCACTTGGCATGCTTCTCAACTGTCAAGATTCACAGAATGACCAGCTTTTTGCTATATATTTTTGGTATGTTCATAGATGTGCACTAGGCTAATAGCCCTAGAGTCTTTACAAGCCTAGCCCATAGGATTACCCTGGCATCATGCCACCCAACCTTAGCTCCTAGTGCTTCTGTCAAGTAGAGCCACTGGAGTCATCCCCAGGGTGAATTTTCTATTTCCCATCCACTCATCAAAATTTCTCTGGAAGAGGGCCAGTGAGGTGCTCTGCTTGACATGTATGGAAGTCTATTCCATAGCATGGGCAGTCTCTGGGTTATGAACCTGTCCCTCCAGCATGTTCTGTTGATTGTAGTAATGAGGTTGAGGTCTCTGGAGTGTGTGGTGCAGAGGGATTGGGATTTTCTTTTAGATGTAACATTTCTAACAGAGCTGGGTCAGACATGGCTTTGTAAGTCAAGCAGAGATTGCCTCTAAGTAGATGATATGAGGCAGAGAATAGTTGGAGTTTTTTGAGTCTGTCCATATAGGACAAGTATTTAAGGCCTAGGATCCTCTTTGTGAGGTACTTTTGCGGCCTCTCCAGTTGTTGCAGGTGTCTAGTGAGGTACATGTCAAATGGGGCATTGTACTAAATGATTGGCCTAATGAGGGAAGAGTAGAGAGAGACAATGACTTTTCTTCCTGGATGCAAAACCCTTCGTAATGAGATGTGCCATATAGGACTTTCTGACCACAGTGGCAACGTGGTGGTCAAAAGAGAGGTTGCTGTCAGCCTGTGTTCACAGATCTCTTATAAGGCCTTTTGTGTTCAGTGGACCACCATCAATGTGGTAATTTAAGGGAACTCAGTTTTCCCAAGGGGAATGATGACATTTTTTTGGCATTGAGCTTAAGGCCATGGTTCTGATACCAGTCGTTGGTCTCATTGAGGCCTTTCTGTAGGATGTCAACATCACTTGGGGAGTTAATATCTCCCAACTTGCAATCATCTGTGAACTTAGTCAACCAGAGTCCCTTTGTGTTAGCCTGGACTTCAGAGACGTAGATAACAAACAGGAGAGGACCCAGGACCGAAGCCTGTGGGACTCCATTCGTGACTGGTCGGCAGTACGTTCACAACCCACCTAGTGATATAGGGGTTGATGCCTAGCTTAGTGAGTTTTTCTATGATTTCTGAGTGGGGAATGGTATCAAAGGCCTTGGCCAGATCAAGGTAGGCTGTATGAACTACTTTGCCTTCATCCACAGCTCTGGTAACTGACTCAAAGAAGTCAAACCAAGTTGGGCAAGCATGATCTGCCCTTCACAAAACCAAACTGTGTAGGATCCAGAGTTTGGAGATTCCCTATATCCTTGTTTATTAGGTCCATGATGATGCATTCCATAGCTTTGCATATCAGACTTGTCAGGCTAATTGGGCAATAATTCCCGGGGTCTGTAGTCGCTCCTCCTTTGTGGAGAGAGATGACTGTAGCAGTGCACCATTCAGTAGGGACAAAGCCTGAGGTGAGGCTGTGATTGAACAGGGCACACAGGTGAGGTGCCAGTTCACTCTGTAGTTCATGTAGAACACAGCCAGGGATATTGTCAGGTCCCAAAGAAGCTGTATTCTTAACCTTGGAAAGTGCTGCTTTAACCTGTGCAGCAGTAATACTGGGTGTCTGGCAATCTACTGGTATTGTGATTGGTCCTTTGGGGGGAGGGGTAAAGTTAGCATTGAATCTGTCACCCAGTATATTGGCAATATCTGTTGGCTCAGCATAGGAGGTACCATTGTGCAGTAGCTCAGAGTAAATCTGGGTATTGCCGTGGAGATTCTTTACATAACTATAGAAAGCCTTGTGGTTGTCTTTACTATCTGCTGCAATTCTGTTTTCTTAGCTACCTTTAGAGGATTTGATGAGGCATCTCAACCTTTGGTTGAGGCTGATTTGGGAGTTTTTCCAGTCTTGAGACTTCGCCTTATTCCACATCAGTTTCCTCCTTCTGTTGTAGAGTTTGTTTATGGCAGGGGACCACCAGATTGGCTTCCTTTTTTTTTTTTTTTTTTTTGAGGAGAGCGTCTTGGTTCTATTGGGTATGGCGAGATCCATGCATTTGTGTATGTGTTCATACAGTGCATTGGTGTATGATTTGGAGGTCATGGAACTATTCTCCATTTGCATGGGTGCCGTGAAGTTAGCCACCTCTGTTTTTAGGAGCCCAAATTTAGCTATGGAGAAGTTTTTCATGGTGGTTACCTTTGTGGGGAGGGGGTGGGAGGGATATGGATTTCCAAGGAGATTAATTTGTGGTTGGATCTAACCAGGGAGGAGTTGACTATTGGTATAGAGCAATGGCCGCCCGTGTTAGTAATGACCAGGTCAAGGATGTTGCTACCTCTAGCGGGGGAAAGAACAAGTGGGTCCAGAGCATTGAAATTAATGAATTCCAGAAAGCATTGGGCAAGTGTATTGGTACAGGAGTAGTTTTCTCAGTTAATGGAGAGTAGTTGAAGTCGCCCAGTATGAGAGTGTTAGGTTGGACCCTAATATTCTCCAGGGTGCTTAGGAATGTGGAATGTGAGTCTTGGGACATGGTTGGGGACCCATAGCAGGCTACAACCTGAATTGCTGTCTTACCCAATGTTAGCAGCACCTGAAGTATCTCAGATGCGTTATGTTGGGCTACCAGTCTGGAGGCGTGTGCATCCTTTATGAATATGGAAACGTCATTGCCTTTGGAGCTTCGCTCCAAGTTCTGGGGCTGAAAGGTATGGAATGAGTTATAGCCTGGTAGTGCAGGGGTGCTTTATGCTGCCTTGAACCAGGTCTCTGTTACTTGTCTATTTCTCCTCAGTTACCATAAACACTGTTCAAACCTGTCAGCATGCATACTGTTTTCTTATTTACTTCTACAATGATTACAAAAATGGAAATAAAATAGCACAAACACTGAGCCATTTTCTAAACAAACAATACAGTCTTGCAATGAAAACAGACTTAGCACGAGCAGCAAACTTCCCTGTCCTTGAAACTCACGTTCATTGAAAGGGCATGAAAACCCACATTCATTTTTGCATCTGGCCAGTGGAGGACTAAGCTTACCTCTGGGTTGTTTTCAAACCATAGGCTCCTTACACATTTTTAGGGCCATGCATACATATATGCATTTTTTGATTCACCTTCCTGATTGTATTAAATTATATTCCTTGTACAATACAGCACCACGTGTTAGAATGTGTTTTAAATTTGTAGTTTTGAACAGTCTTCTAGTAAGCAAAGAAACAAAATGTATAAACCAATAATGACAAAACTACCCATTTCAGAAAATTTCAACCATAAAAAGGCCACTCAAACTTCTATCATTACAATCCAGCAATATCAGTAAATATGCAAAATCTCTGCAGAAGTAAAGTCATCTAAATAATTCCACATTAAAGGGATCTGTAACTAACGAAGAGGCTGCTGATAGAAAACAACTTTATATTTCATTGTTTCATCTACAAATAAAGTGCCTGTTGCCCTTGTTAAATTAAAATAAATGGTACTGCAAGCTGGTAATATTGCAATAGGGAATGGATGGCAAACTGATAACAGGTTCATAGTTACTAGTTAACTCCTCCAGAGGAGGACATTCACAGGACTGCAGCATCCACTCCCTTTAAAGTACAACACAGTACAGTATCAGCAATCCATTTACATACTGTGGAAGTAGAACCCACAGCCTTCTGGATCAAAAGCAAAGTATATTACCTGCTATGCTACTAACAATGCAAACAAAGCAGCACTAAACTTCTCTTCCACTGAAGCTCTCAGCTCCTTGTAAAATTCACTTGACACTCAGCTAAATCTCTTAGCTTCGCAGTAAAAGAAATATGCAACATTTACCCAACTACGTTTTTATGTGGTGAGTAAGGACTGATGTTTCCATGTCCTTCTTAAATTCCTCCTTCCTATTTAGGCTACCTGTATTCCAGTGACACAGTTTATACCTTTTTTGCAAGATCCTAATTTCCCTAGAAATAGACACACACACACAGCCACACACAGCTACACACACAGGCACACACGTGCAATTCATTTCATCAGTATAGTCTTGCATTTTTCCATAAGGACTGTTAGTCGCCACTTACAATAATACCTGATGAATGTCTCATAGACTTTCCTGTTCTAGAGACTGGTAGTACTATGCAGGTCATTGTGCACAATAAATTCCAGCCTGATATATAAAAAACTTAATTTATAATGCCACCTCAGGTTTCCCCTGAAAAGTGGCCTTTGGCCTGGTGGGACTAACCTGATCAAAGTGCAAATAAGTGTAAATAAAATACTACTTCTGTATCATGTCCTGTCATATTATTTATATCCAGCTGACTGTGATGTTCATTTCTGTTTCTTCATCTTCTGCTTACACGTTCTGAAGGCTTATGCTCTAGTTCCTTCCTACCACAGCACCAGGGAAGCACTTTATAGCTGTATTTATTTTTCATTTTCCTAGCTTTACCCAACTACAGTCAAGTCTCTTATCAGTAGTTGCCTTCTCTTTTTCTTTTGTTTGCTTTCCTGCTAGAGTTCTTTATAGCAAAGGCATCTGTTATCCCTACTTGCTTGTACTCAGTGCACAGGATTAAAAGTTGCACTCCTTTTGGGCCTTAAACACAGTCAGTAAGCCATTACTAACCAGAGTTTTCCCCAGAGACTTCTCTTTAAAATACTGCCAATAACATTTCCAAATGAATCACCACCAACAAGCTCATATGAATTGGCAATTCTAGATTTTACAAACAATATCCACATTTTCTGCTTTTCATCTAATACTTTGTGCTTCATATAAACCATCATAATAGTGAACAAAACTCTCCTTACCTTCCGTAAGGAAGCATAAAACTCCTAATATACAGAACATAGAGCAAACTCCTAATTCTGTCTGTAAGGAAGCAATGATTTGGCACACTTACCAATAGAACAGCTATTTGTTTAATTTCTGCATGCTAAATCCATGTTAACATGTGACGCACGCATGGGTCCATCTTAAAGATGACAAATTTGCGTTGGAGTTTCTTGTAATTGCCTATGTCACCATTTTCCCCCCAAGAGACAGGTCTTTGCAGCTGTAAAAGTGAGGGGGGGGGGGCACTCCCTCCCCTCACTCTATCGTTCCATTGCCCTTGGGTTGGAACCTAGAAATATTTACTTGTTTTAAAATATTCTTGGCAAGTGAAATGTTTATTTTCTGTTGGCAGATAATTTTGCTTATTTTAAGTAAAATTTACATCATTTTCTATTTTTCTTGTTTTTGAGGGCCGAGTTTTTGCAGTGTAGTAACTTTGCAAATGTTAATTGCACTGTAAGAGCTATAAAGCTCCCTTCAGAGTTTTTAAATCCTCTATGGAACTCTGTTAATAGTCAACTTTGTATTAAAAAACAAAGCTCCTTGGAGGGAGGATAAAGAAAGCCTCCAGGAAGTAGGGGGAAGGTAAACTTCCAAGTCACATAGGCAGCAATAACTAAAGCAAAATTGACTGCTACAACCAATCTCATGTTAAAAAGGTACCTACTAAGTGTGGCCATAACCACAAGTGGGTGTTTCATTCAACATGCCACAATCTTTGTGTTTTATCCTAACTGACAAATTGGTGAGCAATGTGCATCTTGAGCAAGATACTTTGCAGCAGTATAATTTAAGTCTGTAGTAGATTTGTATGTGCAATGCACAATCTGAAGTGTACAGTAAGAAACTTTGTTTATGCCTCATTGCACATTTACACTGTTGTATAAACAGTAACCTCATACTTGTACCTAGCTCATGATTGCTAGGGGTCCATGGACCATCTCATATGCCAGTTAAAACTGAATAGTTTAATGACATGACTATTTCCCATACCCTTTTCCAATCCATTCACAAATGCAGAGGTGTATCTACAGATTTTCCCAGTTATCGCCCCATCCATCCAATACCAACTCTAACCAGCCTGCTGTGAACCAAGTTAAGCCAGCCATTTTACAGGAAAAAGGACAATATTTTGCCACTGCCAGACCCAGTTCCAGATATCTTCCTGCCCACATGTTACAGCCAACAGCTTTTCTTTTGTACCAACTTTTACCATTAGTTGTTCACACCTTAGCCTGAGATAGCCTGTTTCAGTCTAGCCCAATGCCGGACTTTGGCTTCATACCCTCCTTACATTTTGGCTTTAACAAGGGTAAAGCACTGTGTCTGTGGACCACAGTCTCAGCCTAGGGGCAAAACACAGACACATATACAGAGTGAAAGTCAGATGGCATGTTTAATGAACCACAAGAAAAGCAGTGTCAGAGAGGTAGAGGGAAGGGTAGGAAGAAGTCATAACCCGAGTGAAGAGGTGCATTGCATTTTCCTACAGTGTTGAAACATGCTTCTATTTCTGAAGCGAAAATGGGGCAAGAGAAATGCCATTTGTGAACCACCAGTTACTAAGCAGTCAGTTTTTACTCTACACTTTTGTATTAAAAAGTCGCTGTACATCCTTCAAGCAATTTGTGCATGGATGCTTACCTTTATCCAAGGAATCTTCCATGAGCAGTTTTCACCTAAAGATTCCATTCCATTTAGTAATCCATCTTTTAACCATTTCATCTCTTCCCATTTTCTAAACTCCTACTTAGCCTCCACTTCCAAAATAATCAAGTTTTTTCCTCCCAGCTTATTTCATCTTTTGACTGTACAAATCTTATCCAAATATCCCCTTAGCTAGAGGCTGTAAGTCACAGTGACATACAGACTTGCATATCCTTTTAATAAGTCCTTTTTGCATCCTGTTTAGTGTAGTCAAGGACTCCACTGCACTTTGGCCATTATCTACAATGATTCTGTGACCATATTGTTTAAAGGTTCACATCATATTTCTGAATCCAAAATGTATTGCTTCAGGGAGCAGTCCATATACAATTTCTTTCATTGCATTTGTGGGGTAGGTTTAAAAACCCACCTATCCTGCTCAATAGGAATGCTTCACACTTACCTTATTCCAAATTCAGTACATTCTATGCAAGTGCTCCATAGTTCAGGTGCACTCACTAAATGTTCTGTGGTATAGGATGAACCCACTACCCATACAGAAAAATACCCTATATCCCAGGGATGATCTTTGACCCCATGCACATTAGGTCAGGTGCAGTACTTTAAGCCCCACAAGTCAATATGCTGAAAACCATCCATGGGAAATATACCCTTGTAGTCACAGGCACACAGAATGCTACTAGTGACATATCTTTAAGTATGTACCAGAACACCCAGATTAATGGTGAGCTGTTAAGGACAGAGCTGGAAATTTGGTACTTCAATTACTCTTTGTAGGCTAGAGCCTGAGTCTGAATACATTTTTGCATGGTGCAGTCATCCATGTATCCACAGCTGGATTACAGGACTGTTAGATACAAAAAGTCTCATATAAAGCATAAATGGTTAACATGATCAGTCAGTTCTTGCTTTTCTACCATCAACAAGGAAATATGAGCAGATACAGATAAAGACTAGAGATCAGGATCAGAGGAAAAAAAAACACAGTCTGATGAGATCGCTTCTAGACTGAATTTTTTACATTGGCATTTCAGATGTACAAGCTGTGCAAAAAAGGCAGTATATTATTAAAAAAGACTGTAGAATTCACAATTCTATGATCAGAAAGTTTTGAAGCATAACCCACCATGAACAAAGTAATTATGCTAGTAGTGGCTCAGTGAAAAGGAAGTGTTATCTATACATGTAACTTTTGCATAGCACCGCAGGTGATGGGAACATGTCTGGTAAAGCCTTCATCAAGGCAATTGAGTGCTTCACCATTAAAAACAAAAACAGACATTTTCAAACAAGAGGGTAGCTCAGATTTTTTTGTATACGCTAGGGAGACTGTGATGTTATGATGAAGGAAATTTTAAATTTGGATATAATGCCATTAAAAGTATTAATTCTATACTCAACACAGTATAGCTAAATCAAAGTGTATTTATGGTGGAGTTTTGTTTGCATCCAAACATTTTTAGTGATACAGAAACACTTTGAGACCTATGGAGAGTTTAATTTTTTGATAGGTTTGAGGTAATTATTGTGTGGTGTAAGCCCAGTCTCCCTAGTCAAGACTGAACTGGAAGTGCATGTTGTAGAGTAGATACCAAGAAACAATGAATTGAAATAGATGATCAAATTGATACTTTTCATATGTTTAACAACCCCAGTTGGAGGTACTTATTATTCATACTCGGACCGTTACCTACAGTATGATATAAGCCCAGGTTTGCAGAAATAAACAAGAACACGGACGCAAATAAGAGCTTATAATTAACTTTGTCAAGCAATAATGGTTTCATGAGCTTTCTGAATGCTGCATAAAACTGTGCCTTCTCATAAAAAGCCCCCCAGCAGGTCTGTAGATTAGTTAAACAGGAGTTCCCTTGATTAAGGATCTGTCGGAGCTCATCCATAAGCTGACATACACGCACAGCCAGAGAGAGTGAAATGTCAAACATATATAAAAGTTGTAGCTGGGTAAGTAAGGATTAGCCAGAACAGATAAAAAGTTTTAATATTTTTGTGGGTATTCAAAAATAATACATTTTGCATCTTTCATTCTGCATTCATTAATATTGTGGCTCAGGTGATTATTGCTACACCATATCTCATTTAGACCTTGGTTACATATAGGTCTATTTAAAATGAACACATTCACTTACATGATCCAGTTCCCAGAAGCAAGGATCTGCTTGAAGAATCTTGGCAGGCTTGTCCTGCTCCGTAGTCATTGAAGGCACAGGAACTGTGAAACATCCTCCTTGTTGGGTCTGACCTAGCTTTTGTATATCACCTCTAGAGTTTTATAATGTCTTGTCTGTTTCTTTAGACTATCTGTAATTGCAATTAACACGATGTGAAATGTAAATGTTTTCTTTGTAAAAGTTCCATTTATACAAAACCACTATATTTCAGTTTGTGTTCTTGCCATCCAACTGTTCAAGGTCTGGGGTGATACATTGTGGTGATCTCTTTATCACAGAGGTGGTAAGGTCATCAGTCTCATCAGTGGACATCTGGCTGTTTTGAAAATGAAGGTGTCATGGTCTCTTTCTTGAAGGGGTCCACTCCCTGCTTCTTTTTGGGGCTGTCATATTCGGAACCCTTTTCAACAGCTGCTTCTTCACTGATTCCTAACAAAAAACAGCCTAACAAAATTGTTAGTGTTACGAATCTCATTTAATAAAATTAAATCCAGAAATTAATACAGACACATGTTGGCCTCTATTTACATATAAAACACCTAACACCTGTGTTAGATGTTTACACTTTGGTGGGCAAGTATACAGTGCTGCAGTTGGAAATGTGAATGGCAAACTATTGACATACCTACTGAGCTCCAATGGGTGCAGATTTGTCCTGCAGCATTGGGTAGCACTCTGAGACACTTTGCCATTTACAATGAGTTCACGCCTGCATGGCCACTGGAAGTCACCCACAGATGCTCTCTTAATGGAAATCATGCTTGTCACTCTTTCTGATTAAGTGACAGTGAAGATCTTTGGAAAGGGTGTAGTCTCCATCTTCTCCAGCATGCCGCTTATCAAACAATGTTTTTTGACTGTTTCAACTCTGTGTCTGTGTATAAGACAGACTGCAGGCTTAGAAGCTGCGCAGTTTTGATACCATGCTGGTTTCTTGGCTTTGGAGAATGGTGGATGGCTGGGGAGGGATGAGGGCTAAGAGAGAGGCTGAAATCATAGGTCCTAGAGGAAGTGCCTGGTCTACACAGGTCTGATTTTTTGTTCTGTATCCGAGAAACACATATTTAATGGCAATTATGTGGTAAAGACTGACTGTAAGAAAAAGGAAAAACTGAAAAAAATACAGTCTTTAAATGTATAATAGTCATTGATTATTTGATAACAGGACATACTGCATGGTTATATTAAAAGTTGTCCCATTTGAAAATTTGTCAAAAAGATGATTACCTCACTTTCACCATGAGTAAGTCTCCAAATGGTTCTCCTTCTGAAAAAGTGCTCTGGCTCAGGAAAGAGATCAAACAAATCCTACTTAGAGAGGCTGGGCAGCATGTCTGTGGTTATAGTAGCAGCTTGAAAACACATTTACCCATACAGTAAATTATCAAGTAACTTATTATTTTCAACAACTTCAATCTTCAATCTATTTAAATATAAAGTTTTATAGTAATGCACATCATTACTATCCAACATTATCCAACTTCTCGTAAGGTGACTTTTATTCATTGATATAAAAGAAGAATAATGTGTTGTAAAATGCAACATTTCACCCAAGTGACCCCTTCAGTAATATCTCCAGGTATGCACAAGCACAAAAATAAAACTTTTCACCCAAGTGACCCCTTCAGTAATGTTTCCAGGTATGCACAAGCAATAAAATAAAACATTTCACCCAAGTGACCCCTTCAGTAATGTCTCCAGGTATGCACAAGCACTAAAATAAAAATTGCACCCAAGTGACCTTCAGTAATGTCCCCAGGTATACACAAGCACAAAAATAAAACATTTCACCCAAGTTACCCCTTAAGTAATGTCTCCAGGTATACACAAGCACTAAAATCAAAATTTTCACCCAAGCGACCCCTTCAGTAATGTCTCCAGGTATACACAAGCACTAAAATCAAACATTTCACAAAAGCATACATGAAAATACAAGGAAAGACACTACAGCCAGCCTAGAACCTTGATATGAACAGGAGAAAGAAATTGTCACTTGTTTGCAGCATGGGAACTGTCCAGTAAACAACTCTGTACTTGCTTTTCAAATGAAGAAAACCTGTGCCATCAGCTCAAAAGTTGAGCTGGATTTCCCAAGTTATTGCAGTTATTTATTGCTAACAGTTGACTTTATCAGTTAGTACCTAGGTGAGCCCAGTGGTGTAGCTAGAGTGTGTGAAGCCTGGTGTGCTGCTTAAGTTTGCCACCCCTCGCCCCTCCCAAAACAAATCATACCTTTGTGGGGATTTTTCCAATCATACCTGTCAGTCCACAAACATAAAAGAGAAGCCAAGTTCTCCAGAGTATGCGGTACACTCCACAATCGACCATAAACAAACAAACTGTTCTGCCTTGAACAGCTTTAACTCTGCTACACAGCTTTTGATTGGGTTGTATACTGCAATTACTGCTTGTTGGCATCAGGCCTCCCAGAGCAGCCCCTCTTGAGGCAACTCCCTACTCCAAGCAGCCCCCTATCTAGCTGTTCCAATGATCATGACTTGTCTATTTCTCTCCAGTTACCATAAACACTGTTCAAACCTGTTGCATACTACCTTCATATTTACTTCTAAAATTATTACAGATATTGAAATAAAATAGCACAAACTGTTAGCCATTTGTTAAACAAACAATACAGTCTCACAATGACAATAGACTTAGCATGACCAGTAAACTACTCTGCTTTGTAACACATTGAAATGGCATTAAAACTCACATTCAAAGAAAATGCATTTGGCCAGTGGAGGATTACATTTACCTTTGGGCTATTTTCAAACCATAGGTTCCTTGCACACAATTTTAGGGCCATGCGTACATATTCGTGTTCTTTGATTTACCTTCCTGATTGTATTAAATTATATTCCTTGTATAATACAGCACCACTTGTTAAAATATGTTTTAAATCTTTAGTTTTGAACATTCTTTCAGTAATGAAAAAATGTATGAACCAATAATGACAAAACTACTCATTTCATAAAATTTCAAACATAAAAGGACACTCGGACATCTGTCATTACAATCCACCAATATCAGCAAATAAGCACAAACTCTGCAGAAGTAAAAATCATCTGAATAATTCCACATTGAAAAGAACTGTAAGAGATTGCTACTGGCAAAAAAAAAACTTTACATTTCAGTGTTTCATCTACAAATTCAGTGCCTGTGCCCTTGAAGAATTAAATTGATGATGTCACATTAAAAAAATAATTGGTAAGCTGGTAATATTGCAATATAGGATGACTGGCAAACTGACAAGTTCATAGTTAATAGGCATCTCCTACAACAGAGGGCACCCTCAGGAGTGCATAACCATATCTCCCCTTAAAATGCATCAAATACTCAGCAATCAAGAGGGTATTGTAATACCAGCACTCAATCTGCATGGTGTGGGAGTAGAGCCCACAGCCTTCTGCATTAAAAGCATGTATACTCCCTGCTGTGCTATTAACATTTTTAAATACTGTAGCACAATAATAGTTATATAATTTGCTAAACAGTTGCACATTGTAAACAGACTTGGCATATAAGCAACACTAAACTTCTCTTCCCCTGAAGCTCTCAGCTCCTTGTAAAATGTACTTGACACTCAGCCATAGCTTTGTAGCACAAGACATCTGTAAAAAGCCAAAATTTATGGGGGGATCAAAAGCCCAAAACCAGAAACATTTTTGAAATATTACTTTTATAATCTTAGAAAGTTGTTAAAAGTTTTTTTTTTTTATCATGCATTTCCTGAAAGTTAGGAAGCCTGAAAATAAAATGGCTCTCATTATGTAGTGAATTCAGTCCTCACTGATTTGCCAGAAAACCAGAAATTTCAGGAGGAACAGCCCAAAGATCTTAAAAGTTATGAACTATGCACTTAAGTCCTTGAAACACATGTGGTAGGAGGGGTAGAGAATCAGCCTCTTGCTTCTTGGCCTAAGGTACAGGGTTTGAGCCTGAGTAATACTAACCAGCAGTTATCCCTAATTGGGACTGGCAGCCACAGTAGTACAGCGGTTAGCGTTGCCGCCTCACAGCAAGATGTTCTCTGGTTCGATCCTCGGCTGGGGTGCCTTTTGTGCGGAGTTTGCATTTCCTCCCTGTGGTCATGCGGGTTTCCTCTGGGTGCTCTGGTTTCCTCCCACATCCCAAAGACATGCTGTAGGTGGATTGGACATTCTAAATTGGCCCTAGGCATGAGTGCGTGTGTGTGTGTGTGTGTGTGCCTTCTGTGGAAGGTTGGGTGCTGGGCTGGCAACTTGACACTGTATAACTCCACTGCCAATCATGAGCAGAAAAGGTGATCCGCTGTGGCGACCCCTGACCGGGTAAAGCCGAAAGAAGAAGTAGTAGTTATCCCTACTTGGGGCATTTCACACACACACAAAGATGCATGCACTCTGTGGAGGTGAACCTCAGAAGCCGAATGTATTTCACAGTGGCCCTGACACGCGAATGTTAAAAAGTTTCCTAATTGAAATGAAACAAAGAGCTAATACTGCAATAAAACAAAGAAATGTTGCCATTACCTATTAATACTGCAGTTGTGATATTTTCCATGCCTGGATATGCATCCATTCCGTTCTCATTCATTGTGTTGCTCTCTATCTTGGATGAGTGATATCAGCAGATTGCAACTGAATGGTGACTATATGCGGGAAATGTGCTTTTCTTGCTTTTTTCATGGGTAGACACCATTTCAAAAAGACGGGGTTGATTTAAGTTTCATAAATGCTAAGAAATAATTCAACTGACAATGGAGGTGTTCTTTAAAACTGATATATTAATTATGAAGTGCACCTCACTTCATCGGGTTATGTACATAAACATTACTATATAACATATATTAAAAAAAATTTATAGGTGTCCCCAATGTGGCCAGATGATGTGATGAACTCATAGAAAATACTCAAACATTTTTACATAGGAAGATTTGATGCATGCCTTTGCTTTTTAGCAACAAGATACTTTGACAGTGCATTATCTGCTGTGTTTAAGAGTACTTCGTTAAAACTTGTATTAAGCCATATTAATAGATGGCACAGCCACTGCACACCTGATTTTTGGTTGTGCAGTATTGATGGATGCACTGAAGAATATAGAGTATATTCATTCTATTATCACATAAAGGGAAGACACCCTGAGCACCTAGTTAAAGACACCAGACCAAGTGAACAGTAATCGGAGAAAAGCCAAGTACTATGGCAAGACATAAGTAGCTCAGTTGCATCACAATTTTAAGAGATATTATTACCTATAGGGAATAAAACAGTTTGTGCATCATACAAAAACAGAGCTATTTCATTAAATTGGGCAACTGAATGTGGGTCAGAATTTCACATTTTCTTTTATTTTGTGGCCATAAAACAAAACTTTTCATGGTGACATTGGCAATACTAAAAGAAAAGATTTTGATAAACACCTCTTCATCCCATCTTGTGTATTTTCCTCACCTCCTCAGCTCAGGTGGGAGGGAGTAGACATGATGTCAGGAATTGGAGGATGTACAAATTGTGGGTGCAAAGTGAGTCTATAAGTCAATAACTCAATGATTTTAATTATAATGACTCTCCTGACTAGCTGGATTAACATGAAAATAATCAAAATAAGAACAAAACACAATTACTGCTCAAGTTTCAAAGAATAATACTTTTGATGTGTGGTACACAGAACATTGAATGGAATCAGCTTTTATCTAACCCCTGCATCAGTGATCAGCAACTCCATACATATGACTCTAGTGAAGGACAAAGGGGCATTGACTTACACGGACTTGCAATAGTACAAGTAAGTTACTTACTTCATGGCATTTGACTGAAATGGACCATACTTTTAAGTAATTGGCTAAATTAATAATATTGTATTCAATTTTCTGGGCTGTTGTTAAATATTGACTCTTTAACAATAGATCCTCAGTCTTGGAGAGCAAGATGGCTGCCGTCCTATAGAGAGTGCTGAAACCCAGTAGAGCACCTTACCCGAACATTTTACATAAAATATAAGGGAGATAAAAGTCTCTATATCACCAAATACATGGTACAGGCATAGGAGCAACTTACGGTACAAACTGGAATAAGAAATAAATCTGGATCCTCGCTAAAAAGACAGGATTTCTGCAGATAGCTGTAAGGGTCTCTGCCACATGTGAACTTTGTGCTGAATACTGCTAGGCTGAGGTAATCCTAAATTACAACAGAGAAGAACTTCTACCAAATACAGTAAGTCTGATCAAACAAAATGCCTAATGATCAGGAATCTATGGAAAGCCAGACTACTAAATCAAAATTTACTACAATAAACTCACCTGAAAAGGATACAACAACAATAGATCCTCAGTCTTCATACAATTTTTTATGTCATAAACATTAAACTTGCCATGAGCTATGTTCTCTCTCTCTCGCTCTCTCTCTCTCTCTCTATATATATATATATATATATATATATATATATATATATATATATATATATATATATATATATATATATATATATATACACTAATTTAAATCTCCACTTTCTTTAGGATCTGATGCCACATGCCACCGCTTTAGTGATAAATACTAAAACAGGCATAATCTCCCGCAGGTAAGATACAATTGTAGAAGAGAGCAGCATTTGGTTAGTTGCATTATGCAGAGAATTCTGCACACTTCTTGATGGTTCTAGTTTAGTTATAGTCCTTTGTCTGTCTTACTGTTTGGTCCCTCATGCAGTAAATATGTCAAATCTGTTATGACAGGTGTTCAGCTCTCTTTCACTAGCAGCAATACCTGCTGTAGTTGGCTGCTTCGGCACTGCTGCTTCCAGTCCTGTCTTGCAGTTTCCCTTTGAGATACAACAGTATATAAGCTTTTTCAAACATAGCTATTTTGTCCCTTGAAACCCTAGGGCTCTTATTCTAAAACAGGCAGGATGCTGGAAAAAATATATTTCCCTATCTGTCTGTGATGTACACAAAAAGTGTTGATGGTATTTTACTTCAACATTAAAGATCATTTTCATATGGTTTAGGCATCTGCTGAATAGAGGAATGTTTAGTGTTTTTGCTGTGGGCAGTAGCTGTTCTAACCTGCATGCACATGCATGCTGAAATAAGAAACAATAGGTTCTGCAACTGGCGTGCATCCAGAGTGGCCCATCTGATGGTGTCCATGAGCAATTATATTATCCACCTTTCTCTCTCATTTTCAGAAAGGAATGAATGAGGGGGGCGGAGCCTGGGTGGCACTCTGAAAGCGACGCTTTTTTAGAGCTCCTCAAAAATACTTCAAATAACAGGAAATCATTTTTTCACAGAAAAAACAGTTAACTATTGTTCTTTAACATTTATGCTATCATTATATCGAGTTTGGAATATATTCTTCAAAAATTTCCTGTCAGAAATATCTGGAGTTTAAAACTGCTCTCTGAAGATGAGTAGCTCAAAGAACTCACATCTAGAATTTACTTTGAAGAAAAAAATTCAGATGAAGTCTTCTACTTTACAATAACTATCTATTAAAATGGACAGCTTCAATAACAACTTAGAAAACTTGAGAGAAAGCTGTCATAAACAAACTGAATCCTTTAAAGAGTTACTTCAACAGCATCAAACTAAAATATTAAGCATTGAAGAGTCTTTATCTGATATAGATGGAAGGCTCAAGGAGGAAGAAATCCAGGGAGATGTCCTTCAGCAGCAAAATAAATGGCTTATCACCAAGTTGGATGCCATGGAAAATAGAGAAAGGAGGACTAATGTGAGAATTTTTGGTTTTCCAGAAAAATCTGAAGGAGGTATTTCCTTTCTTAATTCATGGTTACCCGAAATCCTAGATCTAAAAGAAGGATTCTCTTATGGTATAGAAAGAGCTCGTAGAGCCATTGGGAAACCTATTCCTTTATCACCATCATCCACTCCCAGGTCAGTAGTGGTTAAATTTCCCTCTTATCTTGATAAAGAACTTGTCCTTAAATGGGCTTGGAGAAGATCCCCACTGAAATGCAAGCACAATATAATTAGATTTGACAGTGACTTTTCCTCTAGAGTTTTGGAAATGAGAAAAAGCTTGGCCACTTGTAAAATTACTTAAACAGAATAAAATAAAGGCACAACTGGCATACCCTGCAAAAATAAGGAATTTTACTTCAAATGAACTAAAAACTTTTAATGACATTGAAGAAGCAATAACCTTTGTCAAAAACAATAATATAGTTACAGTCCCAGAGGAAATGGACTGGGCTTTAACTACATTACTGAAAAGATCTCTGGAAAAAAATAATTGATGTAAAAAAAAAGAAGCAAAGAACTGACTCAAAAAAATATCCCTTCCACTACCTCTCTCAAAGTATCAACTAAAACTAAAAATATATGCTAAAGGTAACAATTTAATATTGGTTGTTCTTTCTTTAAACATGTAAATTCTATGTTATAAACTTATAATACACCTATTGCATACTTTAGAGTCAAAGTTTAGTTCATAAGTGACATATTACATCAATACTTTAATTGACTCTATTAGTTTACTTTTGTTCATGACAGTATTTTATAGGGGGAAAGAAATGATTTGCTGGGTAGGAAATGTTAAATATACATTGTACTTTTTAGTACAATAACAGCTATGCTTTAGTCAATTTAATTTTCTTAATATTAGTCGCTAGTTAATGGGTGGGGTTTAGTTGTATTTTATGATAAATTTCAGTCATTGATATGGTTTTATGATTAATTTATACAAAGTCTTTGCATATTCACTGGAGCTTATTATAGCCAACAAGTTCATGATTTCAGTTGAATGTTTATTTTTAAAACGAAAAAGTGAAGCTGTTTAAATGCACAAGACTTGTAGGGAAATTTTCAGTTCCCTTTACGCGAGCCTGTCAGTGCATTTGTGAACTGTCATGAATATAGAGAGCCCTTTTGACATTTAACTTCTAACTATAAACCCTACACATTAAATAAATATCACTTTGCCCTTCTAGTTAGTTTAATCACATAGAATTTATTTCAGATACATTTAAATGTTTATTTGGATGTTTCTCCTCCCTTTTTTATTTTTTTTTTGTTTGAGGAGTTAAAATGTCTTGACTTGCTAAGCGTTACACTAATTGGAATCTCATTTGTCTCCTTATCTCACACCATTGTATAAGGTGGAGGAATATTAAAAGTAGCCTGCTTTGTCTTTGCTTGGGTCTGAGTTGGTACGGAACGTTGTTGTTGATGCTTATATGAAGCGTATGTGTCTTGTGGCCAATGATGACTTGCGTAGGTTTTTGAAAAGATATTCCTGTTCCCCACAGATGAAGAACATAAAATCCTTTAGTTATGAGCAAAAACTATTCCCAAAACACCCAGTAATGCTCAACTCCCACCTTTCTTCTTAGAATTAGATCATCATAACAAATCACTCCTGTCTGTACAGATCAGTTCTTTTCTTTATTGTTGACATTAAGGAGCATTCCAAGAATGCTGTGGAGAAAATCTGACATCCGTTAGAACATATTTGGTTTCCTGCCAGCTCTCCCGTATTCGACAACTGTGTCTCGGTGCTGGTGTGTGGTGGTAGCTCAGTGCGGGGCTCTCTTCCTTGTCCCCCCAGCCATTTACAGTGTAGTGGGTGGGTTTTCCCATTCTAGCCTAGTTGTGCAGTTGAGTGGATTTTTTGATTACACTTGGGAATGGTGCATCTGAGCTACTGTGTGTGTGTGTGTGTGTGTGTGTGTGGCTGGCTAGTCAACAGATGTTCTGTAAAAGGGATTTGATTTTACAAATTTCAAACAATATACATGACACCAGGTATTCAATTTCAAAGATGACCCAAAGCACCGTATCTACACAGCCTACGACAACACACACTGCTAACAAGAAAGGCTATAAATATAGAATGAACATCTATCTCTACAAGTTCTTTTCACTAAATAGATGACTGCAGTATAAAGTATATCAAATAATGGTATGAAACTGTGAGGATAGTTTTATTACGGATTACAACAGCGGCCATATTCTTTGTAGCATCATCATATGTAATGGTTTCTGTGCTCATGCAGTTTGTCTACAGAAGGAGAGGTTATCTCACACAATCAGACCAAAGACAGATCCTCCTAATTTGAGGAAATTGTCATTGTGGGTTCGAAGAGCTTATTATGATATAGCTATTGCCAGTCATTGTGTTGGGGGGGGGGGTATAAGTCACAATGCTCAAGATACATAAGCTTAAAAAGTTTTGAGACATGTGTTTGACTACCTTACCTCTTCCAAAAAGATATACAAGCCTCGTAAATTCACCAAAGCAAACTTACACACTTCAGCTTCCACCGGTACAGGTCAAATCCTCTTCATAAAGCCAACATTACATCTTAAGAAACCACAAAAGAAAAATGTGTTAGCAGGGGACATTACACCAGATTATTATTGTAAAAATCACATTCTTTAATATATGCATCTGGGTAGAAAGAAAATATTCTTGAATTTAATTATCCCTGATTAACAAACTCAGGGCTGGGTGTCTCTCACCGATAGCGAGTATAGAGGGACTTTGGGCAGTGTATCAGCGGAGGAGCAGGGGCACAAGTGCAGACATCAAATGATGTTTGGTCATGGTCGTGGTTGTTTTTCTACATGGGAGGCACTTTGGGGAGCATGTAACACAGTAAAAATGGCAGCAAATACAGTTTCTTAAATGGATACAGCAGTGAGACACCCAGGTTTGTAGAACATATTAATTTGCAAGTGGCCCTAGAGCACACAAATTGAATTACGCATGCCCCATTGACCACACAAGTTCCTACTACAAACACTCTAAGGACAATTAACTCAAAAACAATACTAATGTATAGCAAATGTGCAGTGCAATGTGGGCTCATGCTTTCTTTTAAAAAAAAACAATAGCTGGCAAACAAACATGGCGTTCACAAACAACAAGCATGAGAGATCCGTTTTTAAATGGAGGAATAGTGTGATATTGACTTCACAATTAGAAGAGAAAGTATAAGGTCTTATCTGATACTTGATCTTTACAAAGCTATATATTATCGGAAACTCCATACCTGCAACACTGCTTCTCATTTGATATAGTAGTGACAGAATACAAAGAGCAATTTGTGCATGCTCATTCATCTATGCAAAGGTTGTCCCTGATTGATTTTATTTCTATACTGCATTGATGTCATAAGAAGAATTTTAGGTACACCCATAATGTTTACATCTATAATGGTATATTTGTGGACAGGGCTCATCCAAATAAAGAAGGCTAAGAACAATGATGGTTAAAATTAATACTAATATCAGTTTACACTGATTCTGAACTACATTTACAATTATTTAAAGATGGACAAAATGTGGAGTGTTCGTTTAGTGAAAATAGCAGGTAAACTACTCACGGGTGAGCTGCAGGAATATGTAAGTTGCATAATGTTTATATTCAATAGATGCAAGTTGGATGGTTCATTATTTAAAGTTTCATATCAGCATTACAGTATGGGACACAAGGAATTGAGTTCTGTTCTTGCAACTGTAATAATGGTAAAAGTACACCAATAGAACATATTCTGCAAGTTCACTGAATATATGCTGACGAGGCCTGAAATTCCTGGATTAGTAGAACTTCAAACAGGTGACAATACATGCAATATATTAGTTGACATGCACTTACAGTAATAAATTGAGATTTGTACAAATTCATTCTAATTCTACTCTTGAAATCTGTTAACATGAAGGATTGTGTACAGGTCTGCACTGACACATATGAAAAAAGAAGGGAAAAGTGATTGTTAAACATTGCTTAAGATATGAAAAAAGGGAGGTAAATGAAATATAAAGATGATATATACATATGGAACCATTAAAACAGAGAGGGTAGTTTATGCATTTTTCAGTTGACTCATTTTACTACCTTTGGTTTTTCAAATTATTCATGAACTTGCATTCTTTATTGAATGAATAAATAACAAGACTCTAAGGCACCTGTATATTGCATATTTTGTGGTGGTTTTGAGAGAAGATAGTTTAAAATTGGGAATTGACTTCACAATAAAAAGAGGAAAAGAAAGTGTGAGGTGTTATCTGATACCTGATTTTTACGAAGGTATATATTATCGGAAACTCCATATCTGTAACACTACTTCTCACTTGATATAGTTGTGACAGAATACAAACAAAGAGCAATATGTGCATTCTCATTCATCTAGGTAATCATTCTAATCATTAAATGCATACAAAAGGAATTTACTGCTAAAAAGGCTTGGGTTGTGAAGTTATTATTTCAAAAATGTGACAGATTGATTATCTTACCTATGTTTTTAAGATTTGGTATCATTTATTTAGCATTTATGGTAACTGTTCAATTAAATTTATAATGCCTAGAATGGTATTGTATGTTTAATATTGAGGTATAACTGTGAACAATCACTTATGATCTACTCTATTTAATGCTCTGCATCAAGGGTAGCAAAGGAGCTCTTTACTGAAGTTTGGAGTAATGTACAAATATGATATTGAGCTCTATTACATTACATTTCTATGTATAGTACTGTTTGGAGCAGTACTTATATATGTATTGAAATACTGCATGTCTAGAACAATACAATTTGAACTCTTCAACCAATGCATCAGAGAAAAAGTGGTTTGTGGATTTACAATGGCTCACTAGATTGATTGTTGATACTATTGTAGTTAAGTCTTACAATGTTGGTCATAGTATATTATTTAGGATAATTACTAAATGAATGAGTCACTTTACAGAAACTCATGAAAGTTGAAAGGTAACTGGTGTAGTAAATGTCTCTTGAAATTTTTACCTATATTTTATGAATATTTGATTTTGATTGAACTACATATTTGATTTACTATGCATAAAGTAAATCTGTTCCAGTTATCGCCTACATTTTGTATTAGGTTAATTTTATAATAAATGCATACTTATGTGCATGGATCAAACTAGAACTATATGATGGAGTCGATTATTTATTATCTCCAGAATAACATATAATGGAGCCTCTAACTTATCATTATTTGATTTATTGTTGGTAATGAGGGTTAATCTGACTGAACATTTTAGTTCTTTCAGATTAGGAATGATATTCATTCCATGTTTGTTGAAAGATAATTTTAAATATTTGTCTATACATGTGTATAAAATTAACTATTGTACTCGTTAGTCTTACCTTTTGGCCTCTTCTGGTATACATATTATACAACTCAAAAGGAAATAAGGTTTACTACATTATTAATATATGTATGGAAGATATGCAGCAAATAACAAAATAACTTGCTATTGTTTCCTATCAGAACTCTTCAATAAATAAATTAACTGGATGAGTATAGAACTTCTCTCACTAAATGTGAATGGTTTAAATATTCCAAGGAAAAGATCTAGCCTACTTAAATATCTAAAAGTAAACAAAGAACAATTAATATTTCTACAAGAAACTCACTTTAAAGCTAATGATAATTTCATTTCAAATCCAAATGATTTCTTAAAGCTCTCTAGCTCTTCATACAGTAAAAAAAAAAACAGAGGAGTATTAACATTGTGGAGGAAAAGTGTTACTAATCCTCAAGTAATATATAATTATGAAGACAAAGATGGCCTTTTATCAATAGTAATAATAATATATATTAATAGAATTTGGACATTGGTAAATCTTTATTGGTTTCCAGGTATAGGAGTAGGAACAATTAAGAAGCACATAGAACTTATTAATAAGACTTCAAAAGGTAGTCTAATTGTAGGAGGGGATTTTAATTGCATCTTAGATAGTCAGGAGACTACAAGTAGATGGCCATTTTGTTTAACATCTACAGGAAGAACTCTTAAGAAATGATTAGATATCATGCAGTTATTAGACTCCTTTAGTTGTAAAAAATGAAAGTTCATTATAATTTTCTCATAGTGATTATAGATTCAATACCCAAACAAGAATTGATAAATTATATGTATCCCAAGATTTAAAAATGAAAATATCACATTATTCCATAATTCCCTGCCCCATATCTGATCACAATTCACTTACTCTTAGAATTCAAATGAGCTTTAAGAAACTAAAACTTACTAAAAGAATTCCTGCATATTTTACTAAATTAAATGAATTTAAAACTTGGTTAGATTTGGAAATAAAATATTATTTAGATGCGAATAATATTACTGACGTAAATGTAGTTATTTTATGGGATTCACTAAAAGCATATCTTTACGGTAAAATCATTTCCTGGTGTAACAATAAAGTAAAAGAATGGGAGTCTGAATTAGTTAATATTCAAAAACGCATTATAGAAATTAACCTCAAGGATGTGGAGAACCTGGTTGAAAAAAAAAAGAAATTGGAGAATGGAATAAAAAATACAATGACATTATAATGCATAAAACCTATCTGGCATTGGAAAAATTAAAATTAAATTCATACGCTGTTTCACCAAAATATATGCATAGCCTAGCAATGAGATTAAAAAGGCAATCCAATATAAACAATATTACAAATATAATTCATGAAGGGGAAAACAAGAAAAATGTATCAGATATAGGTGATTTCTTAGATGCCTTCAAATTCCATTTCACAAAGCATTATAATATTAATGATTCTACTTATAACAAAATAGATATAGGACTAGATTATGCAAATTTAAATAAAATACCAGAGAGTTTAAACATAAATATTCAGAAACAAATAACATTTAAAGAAATTAAAGAGAAAATTAAGGAAGGCAAAAATAAAGCTCCAGGTATAGATGGAATCATTATAGAAATTTATAAATTACTTCCATCGTCAGTCATAACAGTACTTCAGGGGGCATTAAATAAAATGTATCTACAAGGCATTATTCCACCTTCATGGAGATACACATTGATTACACCTATTTTAAAAGAAAATAAAAATCCCAACTTGTGTAGTTCATACAGACCAATTTCACTTCTAAATAATGATTATAAAATGTTTATGTCTATTCTGGTTAACAGGATTAAAAAATCTCTAACTCAAGTCACTAATAAGGATCAAACTAAACTAGGCTTATTCACAATAGACACACTCAAGACAACATACAAAGAATTTTAACCATTACAGATCTCGTTAGGTGGGTGGCCTAATGGTTAAGTTTTTTTGCTTTGACAAGAGGTACAGGGTTTGAGTCTCACAAGGGATAATTGGCTAGGCTTAAAATGGCTCGCAAGGGCAATTAGCCTAGTATGAATCTATGAATCTAAGACAAAGCTGAAGCTTTAATAGTAACATTAGACATTGAAAAGGCATTTGACTCACTAAATTGGGATTATCTTTTCAAAATACTAAAAATGTATAATTTCCCCTCGATTCATTAATTTAATAAAAAACATTTATAAGGATACTGTAGCTTATGTAAAATTAGGCCCTTTCACATCAGATGCGATTAAAATTACTAAGGGTACCAAACAAGGATGCCCTATGTCACCACTGTTTGCATTAGCAATTGAACTTTTTTCTTCCACTATTTGTCTTAACCCTAAAATTAAAGGCATTGAAATTAATAATCAAATTCATTCCAAAATTATGCTCTTTGCTGATGATATTCTACTCACTTTATTAAATTCAGAAGAGTCACTATGTGAACTAAATTTATTAGCTGAAAATTTTTATCACATCTCAGGTTTAAAGATTAATGCTTCCAAATCAAAACACATGTTATTAAATAATAAAAATAATTCAATTTCTAACATAGATCCAATTGTTGGGAAACAGGTTTCTTCTCTAGATTACTTAGGAATTGTTTTATGTGAAATTTTAGAATTAACTCTATCTACAAATCATAATAATATTATGGGTACACTTAAATCATTAATAGTGAAATGGAATAAATTGTTCCTAACATTTGAAGACAGACTGCAGTTAATAAAGATGGTACTTCTCCCAAAGGTAAACTACATCGCTTTAGCAATACCTATTATGCCTAGTAAAAAAGTTTTAAAAGAATTAAATAGAATCTTTTAAAGATTCCTTTGGTATCCCAAAAAAATAGGATTGCTTTCCTAAATCATATTAGACCCTGGGAAATGGGGGGGCATAAACATTCCTGATTTAGAATCTTACATTAAAGCATCTATTCTTATAAATTGGATAGATCCAAAAAGTTCTTCCACTTGGAAAACATTACATACTGCTATTTTTCAGGAAGAAAATAAATTAGCAAAAAATATACAACTGCTTGGACAGAACAATGTACTCTGGAATATCATCTGTATCAACTTACAATACAATTTCACCAAACCTACTAACCTAAATTACATAAATTACATTTATAACACTTTCTGGAACTTCATAAACAATAATATTGAAATTAAATTATGGCTTCAGTTATTAACTCCTTTTAATATTACAAAAAACTTTGTTAATAACATTTCCATAAATACTCTTAACTCATGGAAAGGAAATAATTTCTCATGTTGGTATCAATGTATAGAAAATCTAACAGTCATGAATGTCAATCAGATAATTAATACATTCAGTCTATCAAGTAGTGACTGGTCAGTTCTTAATAGCCTGGTACCATATGTGCAAGATATGTGTAGAACAACAGAAAATTCTTCATTTAACTCCATACCTAAATTTATATTTTATCTACATGAAGTATTAAACAGAGACTTTAATTGGACAAATTTAACTTCAAAGTTATATAAAATTATTATTAGTTACAAAACAAATTCTAACCAGAAAGTTTGGAATTTTATCAATAAAGATTGTTCATTGTTGTTATCCAAGGAATCAAAAATAAACATACTATATTCTATTAAATTAACTTAAAATATGCAAAGTTGGAGAATCTTTGCATGGAAATTCTTGCATAGAGCCTTTTACACCCCTAATAAAATAGCTAGATTTAAAAATACTAATGAGGCAATATGCTGGAGATGTAATCTAAAATGTAATGCTGATTGGTCACATATTATATATGACTGTATTCATATTAAAATTTTTTGGGAGGATATTGGTGAATTTCTGCAAGCCATTTTACTGACTCTTTCATTTTGTCAAAGTCATTAATTCTTCTGAATAAATTTGAAACCACTACTATGAAAAAGAAGGAACTTTATCTTCTTTGGACTATAATTGCTATCTCAAAAAAATGCATCACTAGGAAATGGAACTCTATCATCCCAACAATTGATGATTTTCTCACTCTATTGAAAGAAGTAACACTGTTGGAAATTAAAGTCAAGGAAATGAGGATCTTTCCAAAGAAATGGACTAACAATCCTTGGGAGAAAGTTCTCTCCCTAATAGAGACACTCAAAATGGACACAATTTTATCTTCATAAGTAAAGAGGAAGCAAGAATGCAAGTTATAATTGCTAATGTTTATACAATAACCTTTATTATTTGTCTGTGTATCTCTGATTGTATTCCTTTTGACTTTGTCTGACCTGAGGCCATTGTATATTCTGTAAATAGTTCATTCAATTCACTTTTATTTGATATGTTATATGTACTATGTATTGTTTTAAAACAAAGTTTTCTGAATAAAATTATTTGACCAAAAAAAAAAAAAAAGAAAGGAATGAATGATATTGTTGCTGGGGTCCAAAAGTATCAATCATCACTACTGGACAACCTAAGGAAGCAGGTGGAGAAAGTGCTAAAGAAGCGTGCAGCAAGCACAACAGGTCAACTTGAAAAAGATGTAATGGGTATTTTGACAATTTTATTGAACCTTTTGCTGGTGTTGCAACAACATTTCAACAGGACAGTTTTATTAAAGAAGCAGTTTACCTGTTTGGATGCAGAGGAAATTCAAATTACTTGAACCATATGCAAGAAGAAATGTGGAGACATATTCATCAGATACAGATCTTATTATGTACCATTAATTGAGAGTCTAAAACAGTTCTTTTCACATCCAAGGATTATGTCTATAATTAAAACACAACTTCCTGTGCTTTCTCCTGCTAACCTGGTGCACTTGGGCATTCTGAGGCAGTGCAGCAACTGCCTCATGTACACAGACAACCCCCTCCTCTTACCTCCCAACACTCAGTCTTGTGAGAGATGCACTTATATCACCAAACTGGAAGCAATGCACTCTCCATTCAAGACCGGACTAGCCGGTCAAGAGGAGAAGGTCAACAGTTGCACCACACCACATGGAACACAAAGCTCTCCAGCACACCCACCACCACAGCCCACACATAGAAACAATAGCCACACACCCACCTTCATGGAGGATCTCAATAGAAACTTACCCAAATAGCAGAGACCACAAAGGCAGAAATGCACTCGACCACAACACAGCACCAACCACAGGACACATACCTCATCTCCACAGTGTGCCCCTCAACCTAAGCCCTTAAGGCAAAACACTCTGCCCAATATACTCATCATAGGAGACTCAATAGTGAGGCACACAGATGTCCCAATCACTAGGTTGAACAAGGAGAAGGTAACAGTCAGTTCTCTATTAGGTGCCATGATCCGCCACATAACACATGCACTCAGTTCACTTCACAACAAGTACAAGTATGACTCATTGTCCATGTGGGTGTGAAAGACCTGAGACACACCTCCCTGGACTACATGAAAAGAGACATGGAGTAGCTCTCAGATTATGTGACCAGGGTAGGTATGACCCTAGCCCTGAGCAGTATCCCACCATCACCCGAATGATACTGCAGTACAAGCAGAAAATGGTTGATTTCAACAATTGTCTAAGTTTCTGGTGTCATTCTAAGGGGATCCAGTATATGTCTGCATGGGTTAAAATGATTGACAGATCTTAATGCTTTGCCAGAGATGGTGTGCATCTGTTACCCCTAGGATTCTGTGTACTGGCTAAGGCTCTTGCCAATCCTACAGTGCCTTTTTTAGGTGGTGTTCCAAAGACCAAAGTTCCACCATAACAACTATAAACAGATGCAATCTGAAGGTCATGCTGCTCAGTGCTAGAAGTCTAAATCTCAAGATGCACTCACTTGAAGCACTCCTCAAGATGGAGGACGTCAACATTTGTGTTGTAATGGAGACCTGGTTTAAAGCAACAGAAAGTACCCCTATGCTTCCTGGCCACAACTCATTCCACACCTTTTGGCCCTGGAACATGGCTGGAAGCTCCAAAGACGGTGGTTTCTCCATATTCATAAAGGATCTGCACACCTCCAGATTAGTAGTCCAGTATAATGCTTCTGTGATGCTTCAGGTACAACTAACACTGGGTAAGATGGTGATTCAGATCATAGCCTGCTATAGGATCCCAACCATGTCCTTAGATTCTCACTCAGTGTTCCTAGGCACCCTGGAATCTATCAAAGTCCAGCCTAATACTCTTATACTAGGAGACTTCAACTACCCCTCCATCAACTGGCAAAACTACTCATACCAAAGCACTGGCCCAACGCTTCCTGGAATTCATCAATTCCAATGTCCTGGACCAGCTCATTCTGACTCCCACTAGAGGAAGCAACATCCTTGACCTGATTATCACTAACATGGTTGACTGTTGCTCTACATCAATAGTTAACTCCTCCCTGGTTAGATCTGACCACAAACTAATCACCATGGATATCTACATTTCACCCACGCCCCCCACAAAGGTAACTACCTTGACAAACTTCTCCAAAGCTGACTTTGGGTTCCTAAAACAGAGGTGACTAACTTCACAGCACCTATGCCAATGGAAAATAGCTGCATGACTGCCGCATCACACACCAATGCACTGTATGAACATGTACATAAATGCATGGAACTAGCCATACCCATAGAACCAAGACATTCTCATCCAAAAAAAGGAAGCCAATATGGTGGTCCCCAGCCATCAATAAACTCTGCAACAGAAGGAAGAAACTGTTGCAGAATAAGGTGGAGTCCCAAGACTGGTAAAACTCCCTTACTAGCCTCAACAAAAAGTTGAGATCCCTTATCAAATCCTCTAAAGCTAGCTATGAAGGCAGAATTGTGGCAGACACTAAAAACAACCACAAAGCCTTCTATAGTTATATCAAGGCCCTCCACAGCAATACCCAGATTTGCTCTGAGTTATTGCACAATGGTATCTCCTATACTGAGCCAACAGATATTGCCAACATACTGGCTGACAAATTCAGTGCTAATGTTACCCCTCCACCCCAAAGGCCCAATCACAATACCAGAAGAATGTCAGGTACTCAGCATTTCTGCAGCACAGGTAAAAGCTGCATTGTCAAAGGGTAAGAATACAGCATCCATGGGACCTGATAATATTCCTGGCTGTGTTCTACATGAACTACACAATGAACTGGCACCACATCTGTTCAATCACAGCCTTACCTCAGACCTTGTCCCTACTGAATGGCGCACTGCAACAGTCATCCCTCTCCATAAAGGGGGAGCAGCTACAGACCCTGGGAATTATCGACCCATTAGCTTGATGAGTCTGATATATAAAGCTGTGCAGTGCATCATCATGGACCTGCTTAACAAGGATATAGGTAATATCCAATCTCTAGACCCCACACAATTTGGTTTTGTTAAAGGGAGATCCTGCTTGCTTAACCTGGTTGAGTTCTTTGAGACAGTCACCAAGGCTGTGGCTGAAGGTAAGGCAGTGCACACAGTCTAACTAGATCTGACCAAGGCCTTTGATACCATTCCTCACTCAGGAATTATTGACAAACTCACCAAACTAGGCATCGACCTCTATATCACTAGGTGGGTTACAAGTTGGCTCACAGATAGAACCCACAGAGTGAAAGTAGTGGATTCCAAGTCAGACTGCCGACCAGTCATGAGTGGAGTGAAAGTAGTGGATTCCAAGTCAGACTGCTGACCAGTCATGAGTGGAGTCCCACAGGGATTGGTCCTGGGTCCCCTCCTGTTTGGCAATCTACTTCTCAGAAGTCCAGGCCAACACAGAGGGACTCTGGCTGACCAAATTCGCAGACGACTGCAAGCTGGGAGCCATTGTTAACTCCTCAAGTGATGCAGACAACCTACAGAAAGGTCTCACTGAGACCAATGAGTGGTGTCAGAGCCATGGCCTTAAGCTTAATGCCAAAAAATATGTTATCATTCCCTTTGGTAAAAACTCAGTCCCTGCTAATTACCACATTGGTGGGAGCCCACTGAACACTAAAGGTGTTATAAGAAATCTGGGCACCGAGGTTTAAAGCAATCTCTCCTTCAATCAACACATTGCCACTGTGGTGAGAAAGTCCTTCTATGTGGCACATCTCATAACCAAGGGTTTTGCATCCAGGAAGAAAAAGGTAATCATCTCTCTCTACTCATCTCTCATTAGACCAATCATCGAGTATAATGTCCCATTTGGCATGTACCTTACCAGACACCTGCAACAGCTGGAGAAGCCACAAAAGTACCTCACGAAGAGGATCCTAGGCCTTAAACACATGTCCTACATGGACAGCGTCAAGAAACTTCAGCTATTCTCTGTATCTTATCATCTACTTAGAGGTGATCTCTGTTTGACTTACAAAGCCATGTCCGACCCAGCCCTGCTAGACATGCTACACCTACAGAAATCCCAAACACTCTATACCACATGCTCCAGAGAGCTCAACCTCATACCACAATCAACAGAATTTGCTGGAGGGACAGGTTCATCATCCAGAGGACTGTCCATACTCTGTAATAAGCTTCCTATTCATGTCAAGCAGAGCACCTCACTGACTCTCTTCAAGAGAAATCTTGATGGGTGGATGGGTAACAGAAAGTTCACCCTAGGGATCACTCCAGTGGCTCTACTGGATAGAGACACTGGGAACTAACATCAGGTGGCACAATGCCAGGGCACTTTTTTTTGGGCTAAGCTTGTTAAGGCTCCAGGGCCATTAGTCTAGTACACACCTATGAACCTATGATTAAAATTGGGCCTCAGTGGTGCAGGGAAGGTTTTTTTGCATGATATTGTTGATTGAGATCTTCTAAAATCACATTTCTTATTTTCTGAGACACCAAATTCATTGCAGATTATACTTTACACAGATGAAATAGACCTCTGTATCCCACTAGGATCCTTTGCATCTAAAAACAAGTCCTTAATGGTGTACTACACCCTAAGAAATATAGACACAAAATACAGGTCTAAACTGGCTGCTATCAGGTTACTTGCCATGGCTAGATCAGCAGACCTCCATCAATCTGGTGTAGATGTAATATTGAATAGAATCAAGGAAGATATGGATGCATTGTACAATGGGGTTAAAACCAAACTGTTAACAGAAAGAAGAATATACGGTGCCATGATTTCTGTCTGTGGAGACACCCTGGCACAACCTGAACTTGCCGAGTTCAAAGTGGGTGTGGGATTTGTCTACAGAACTTCATGTTCTGTTGAGGACATGCAGTTGAACTTCATTGGGGATGCATATACTAAATGGACATTAGAGAAGCATGTCAGACAGTATGATGGAAGAAAAGGCAAAGGCAGGCTTACTTTGCAACAGTCTGAAAACAGCATATGGGATCAACAGAAGGAGAAAGTTAGTTGAATTCCCAGCCTTTGATACCATACAACAAACACTCCACAAGACATTATGCATATATTTCTGGAGGGTGTTGCCCCATTGGAAATCAAATATGTTTTGAATCATCTTGCGCAGTCAGGACAGATTGATTTGGACTCTGAATTCTGCTATTCTTGGTTTCCCTTATTCTTTTCTAGATTTAGAGATCATCCATCCCCAATTTCATTAATTACATTGTCCTCAACTGATGGTAAACTAAAGCCGTGATTAGGGCAAATGTTTTTGTTGCTAAGGATATTGCCACTTCTTTTGAATAGTTTAAAAGTCAATGAATATATCCAACTAATAAATGACCTAACAGAAATTGTACAAATAGTATTTGCACCTGTTTTCATTGCAACTGTGTCTAGGTTGAAGTTGCTCATTGAAAATCATTTAAAGCACTGGAAGGGGCTTTTTTCCAGACTGTACCATTAAGCCTGAACGGTATTATATGATGTATTTACCATCACAAATAAAATCATTGGGCCCAATGGTCAGACATATGTGTATGCTGTTTGAGACTAAACATACCCCGGGATTCAAGAAGCTCGGCGCAAGGACGGTTTTAGCCTTGCGCAGAGCATCCTCACTACAGATGGCGCAACAGCGTCATATGAATATGTATGAGGGCATGCCACCGCACCCTCGACGTGCACAGGAAACGTGTGCGAGTGCAGGGGCCATGTACAAGTGCTCGACGGAGGCATAAACATGCCCCGACACTTGCAAAACCTACTATGCCTACTAGTAGAGCCCGCCCCTAATAGTAAGTCAGTAAGTCAATGTCAGTGGATAACGAAATGTATGCTAAGCATACAAGAGTGTCCACGAACAGTGAAATAAAATCAAAGTAGTAAACACACAAGCACGTAGTGGAATGTAGAGCCCTGTCCCTAGAACTGTCACAATTAAATTCTCTGTCCCCGTGTCCCTATTATACATTCGAATTGCAGGAATAGTGAAGGTGTAAGCAAAGTTCAGCTTGTCCATGTGCCACCACCCTCCGCTGAGCGTAGCTTACACATATTCATTCAAATAGAGAAAAACAAGCGGACTCAACGTAAGTGTCAATAGTGTAGTATTTAGAGCATCTGCCTATCAAACAGGCAGTCACGGTTCGAGCCCAACAATAGCACATATTTTCCATGTGGAATGAATGTCGTTTTGCCATAAAACCAACATAAGAGTATCGCATGAGATATTTAACTTAAATGTAATTCAAGCAAAGTGGCACTGTCATAATGAATAAGGTACTAGTAAGCAGGTGTAAGCGCAAATAAGCAGCAGTAAACACATATAAGTACCAGTAAACAAGTCTGAGTGCACTTGTGCGGGTCTAAGCAGTGCCCAGCATAGGAAATGTATATAAGTATATACAGACATATAATATATATACACACATGCATATATATATATATATATATATATATATATATATATATATATATATATATACACACACACACACACACACACACACACACACACACACACATATATATATATATATATATATATATATATATATATATGAAAAAATGATGTAACAATAAAGCATACAAAAGGAATGAGAAGGGAACCAAGAGCAACCCCAGTATTATATAGCGCTGTCAGCGTACGTCATATCCAGCTGGGCAGGAGTGATCAAAGCACTCCTACTCACACCACAGGCAGGATATTACCAGTGGGAGTAATACTGTTGATTTGCTAAGTCTACTTTACACACAGAGGGTAGTCCCTGGTGGGACTACCCAAAAATAGACTGACCATTTGGCCTTCCGACCATTATACAAGCAAGGGCAGGTATGTTCAAGGACTAAATGGTGAGAGAGCCTGAGAATACATGGGGTGGGACAACATACGTGTAGGGCCCCTAATGCTCTGGAAAGGACAATGTGTGGAGGTGTGTCATGGCTGCAATAACAAGTGGACAATGGAAGGTATGCATGTATTTTGAACATGGGTGGGGTGGGATGGATGAACTATGGGTATGAAATTCTGGAGCCAGGCGTGCCAGGGTTGGATGAGCTGCTTCTAAATGGACCGCCCCATGGAGGTCAGCGAGTTTGTTATAGTTATATATGCATACACACATGCAGACATCAATATGTAGAAGTACATTCTCTGTAACACATTCATTCCATTTGCAGACATAAATAACATGAACGTGCCCTTACAAACCTCGACAGTAGATAGAATAGGTTGTGCAGAAAATGGACGGGACGAAACTGCTAAAACACATAAGTGTGTACAATGTCCAAAGTCAGTGCTGTGCTGACAATCAAATGTGAGGACTTACCCACACATGGAATCATTCCTGTGATCTGCCTGCTGCGGCAACGCCAATTACTAAACTGGTCTATTTGTAAAAGAAATATGCCAAACACGTACATAATTAGGCTCTCATATTTAACGTGTGCGTTACCACATAGTCATACATATTAATTGCAGTGTCATGTTAATCTGAGTAAGGATGTAATGAAGTATAGAATCTAATCTTGACAAACACATGCGTGTCCCATGTGGGACAACCCAAAAATTGCAAATAGTATTCTTTTGGTCGCTCACATCATCAATGTTTGTGGACTAAATGTTTGGGAGTTCTGAGGATATGTGGAGTGAGTCAACCGATGGGATGGGTCTATAGGAGTAGGGAGTGGCCAATGTGTAGTGGTGTGGATACACCGCAAATCCGACTGGAGAATGGATGACAGCAGTGTTAGGGAGGCGTTGGGGTTTGTGTTTGGGGAACCAGGAGCCATGGGTATATATGCAAATGAAGCAGCACAGCAATAGTGTATTAGTTAGAGCAACCCCCAAATGAACAGACATTCCCGTACCGAATCCCACTGTATCACATACCATTTACCATCGGTAATCTGTGCATGAACGTATTGTGACATATATATATATATATATATATATATATATATATATATATATATATATATATATATCCGCTGTATAACCTGCAAAATATCAGTTAAAAGACAACTGGAATGAAGTGTCAGTATCATAATGAATAAGGCACTAGTAAGCAGGTCAAGCATATATAAACACCAGTAAGCATGTGTAAGTGTGTTTGCGTGGGGTATGTATTGCTTTACAGACACACACACACACACACACACACACACACACATATATATATGTATAGACATACACACACACATATATATATATATATATATATATATATATATATATATATATATAGTTGCAGACATACACACACATATATATATATATATATATATATATATATATATACACACACACACACACACACACACACACACACACATATATATACACACACACACACATATATATATATATATATATATATATATATATATGTGTGTGTGTGTGTGTGTGTGTGTGTGTGTGCATAGATATACACAGATATACAGCTATGATAGGAAACAGCACACAAGAATGACATATGTTCACAGGCTATGCCAATGGAAGTGAGGAGCCCAAGCATGAAACATGTAGCATGACCTCCCCCCCCAGCCGGATACGAGAAACACACACAAACAATGTAAAGAGTCCACTGCTCCCCAGACCACAGGCAGGATACAACTGGGGGATATACAGTGCACCTGTGAATTCTAATCTTGGAACACAGACTGGAGCATCCCTTGCGGGACACCCCAAAAATTGCCAAGACCAAAAGAAGGTGATAGACCGGCCATTCTGGCTGCGGTGTATACATACTCTGAATACAAGGGTGGGAAACCCTGATGACCCATGGGCTGAGACCATTGTATGAAATGGGTCCAGTGAAGTGGAGAGTGGGCAGCGTGTAGTGGTGGGTCCAGAACAGACCAGGACCCAGAATAAGGATGGGTGCTGTTGAGGAGATGTGGGTGGGGGAACTATGTGTAGCAACTTATGGGTCTAGGTGTGCAGGTGTTGGCTGATGTGGGCCTATATGGGCAGCCCTAGAGATGTAAGCGAATGTGTTCACTGGGCAGAGGCATCACCCAACAAGCAGCCACACCCACTATGAGTCCCACTGCAGCTAAGTGTAATTTATATGGCAAAGAATGGAATAACCAGATGAAGATGTATATATATATATATATATATGTAGAAGTATGTGTGTGTATATCTACCCATAGCGACAAAGAGATAAGCCTCTCCCTCTCCGTAGTACAAATGTATACATACAGAGACAGAATACAGATACATACCCACATATAAATATATACATATGCAGACACCCATAGACCCATATGTTGTGATATATATATATATATATATATATATATATATATATATATATATATATATATATATATATATATGTATATGTATATGTATATGGACAGCAAAATGTAAATATATATGTATGCATACATATACAGATATATCTGTATATAGCAATGTAAATAGATATATATATGTGACTGCAAATATACACATGTATATAGCTAGGATATGATACAATGGTTATGAGTAACATATGTTCACAAGCCGTGCATATGGGTGTGAGTGGTCCAATAAACAAATGTGTAACGCATAGCATCAACCCCTCCACCCCCCCAGCTAGGCCGGTGAGACATACAGACACACAATAAAGGTAAACACACCACTGCTTCCCAGACCACTGGCAGGATACTACCAGTGGGAGAGACCTGCCAGGCCTAATCTTGAAACAGACATCGATGTCCCTTGTGGGACACCAAATATCAATGATCGGAGGCAGTCCCTGTAACTTATCAAACCAGCCTGTAGATGTACATGGACCAGTAGGTTGTGCAAGCCTTATAACCCATGGGTCGACACAACGTACAGCATGTGTTCTGATACGGGGAGAGTGGGCAGTGTGTAGTGGTGTGTTTATACCCCACCTGCACCCACAGTAAGGATGAGTGCTGTAGAGGAGTGGCAGGTGGGGGAACTATGGGTATGCAATTATGGGCCTAGGCGTGCAGGTGTTGGCTGGCAAAGTCATATTAGGACTGCCCCCCCGGGATGCAAGTAATATTCCGAAATGGGCATAGCTGATGCCCATACTGCTCTACCCCTAAGAGCACATCCACTGGACAGGACATAAACCATTGGGGGAACAAATAGGGACCATACCTCTGAACTGTCCTCGATTTCCAGGGACGTCCCAGATTTCAACTCTGTTTCTAACTCTGCCCCACTTAATCCCTCCTAAAACTAGTGACATATGGAGGAAAGGTGGTGAATTACACGTAATGAATAATGACAATTAAGAGTTATAAACATCATTTACCTCAGAAAATGTGTATGAATTCATATGCTCTGAGTCTGTCAATGTGTCAGGTTAATAGCACCAATAATTTAAATGTGTCCCTGATGTTGTTACACTATGTCCCTGATTCAGTTTGTATATTTCCCCAATTGTATGAGAGGTCTGATAGGGACAGAAAGCACATATTCCACTGATAACCTTAAAAAGATGATAGAATATTAGGTATGCAGTAGCATGACTCGGCTGAAGGATGTGGGTCCCAAAACCAAATTACTTGTTTGTATCGAAGAGTGTCAGTTCCCATGTATTAGCCAGACGGGTGCAGACTGTAAGAGGGACACACCAATAATATGAATCAAACTCTGGATAGGCCACGGATTCTGTACAGTCGAACGGCATGCTGTCACCTAATGGGCAGTCATTCCCTATACTGTAGGCATGTAATCCAATGTAATAGGCATTACAAGGTAATATCTTAGTTCTCACTAGCGGGTGTAAGCTATTTGGCTGCCAGTATGCGAGTATTACACTGGTAAAGCAATGTAGAGGCTAACTGAGTGTAAGAAACTGTAACCAGAGGTTAGCATTGCTTAGCACCACGCAAACTCATGCACACCTGCTAACAACTGCTTTAATGTGCCTTAATCACACCATATCCAATGGCCTTGTTCTGCCTAGCAACAAAATAAACTGCCTCTGCAAGGCTCAAAACCAGGACCCTACACACAGCTATTGTGATTTACCACTAAGTCATAGCAGATAAAGACATCGGACCTTATCACAAACATATCATCCAGTGCAGTCATTCAACAGTATAGGAAATGTATTCCATCATGTAGATGTATGTATGAGTGTTTATGTCCAGCATATAGATACATACATATATATATCAGGAACATCCCATGTGACAACAAAGCATTACAAAGGAATGAAAAGGGAAACACCAGCAATGCCTGTATTATGTAGTGGTGTCATCCTAGGTAATATCAAGACTCCCTCAGACAGACATGTCAGTCATACACGTAAACATTTGTACATTGGCCATACACATCACTCTGTGCATGTTATTTACATTAACACAACAGTTCCTGTCCAATCATTATGTGAGAACAGTACACTTGCAAGGTGCTGTGTGTGACATCATCATCATGATAAAGGTACACGGGGTAACCATAGAGGGACTGGTAGTGTTGTGTGTACAATGGGGTCGTCCACACCACGTGTACCTGGAACATTTAGGAGTCATGTGCATACTAGGATCGTGCACCTGAGGGACAGGGGTGAGGACATCTGGAGTATGTTGTGATGCATATTAAAAGGGTTACATGTGTCCAGTGGACATGTGTGTGAAATAGACAGCTATGTATGGGGCAAATATTGTTCTAGGAACCGATTGGCCATTTGTTTCCGTAGGGTGAGAGTGTGATGTGGGGGAAGGAGAGTAGGTATGCTTGTGGAGGATAGGTAGGGTAGGATGACAGACAAGACAGCATACAGGGTCAGTATATGACACATGTGGGGGGATACACCTCGGACAGGGAGGGGTGTTCGGCATTCACAAGCCCATGAGCCCCCAGATGGAAACAGTGGGACAGAGGTCCCCAGCCATGGGCAGCCACCACTGCACCAAAACAGCTGCAAAGGTGGCAGTGCTGGGGGCTGTCTAGGAGGGGCAGCCTCACCCTGTAAATGTGACACTCTGCCCTTGAGCTGGCGTATCTGGCCTCGAAACCCCTTATTAAGACCCTACACACCACGTCTGGTACTGTACGACAGCAGACATGTCCCTGTCTGGACCTGCTCCCAGGGGGGACAAGCCCCATCCTCAGTTGTGGTACCACCAGAAGGAGGTGTAGAGTCAAACGAGGTGGAGGTCCAAGGCTGGGCCCCAGATGTGCTGGTGCCATGGCCAGCTGAAGTGGGACAGGAGGTTCTGCCGGGACCTCCAATCCCATACAGCCTATGGTGTTGCAGTTTAATCACAGATATGGCTTAGTAATAGTCAATAGCATTCAGGATTACTTACAACAGCATGCATAGTTATGACCATCAACCCAACACAACAGATGGTATACATTTGCAGAGAGAGCACAACACATGCATATATACTGCATGACATCTGTACAACATGTAGAAGACTTGTGACTGCAGTTATGAACAGTGGCCCATTATTGGCATGTCACTGAGAACCCCAGACAGTGTCTATCATACCACTGTATCATGTGACATATGTCCAGTTAGGGATGCAATGGCAGTACCTCATCACTATCACCATGTACTGGCTGCAATCCTCACACTATGCTCCTGCTGTTCACAGATATGTGTTCAGTGAGTAACACAGGAAGCAAATGGTTCCACACACTGACCAGTCCACGGATGGCCCTACAGATGGGGGTCCCCTCACAAACAGGGCACTGTCATGTCAGTTTTAAAACATGCAGAATAGCCATTACCACACACACCTTGTTACACAGGCAGTTGTCTCAATGAAGCAAAGCTGCAATTACATGCTGTAGTCATGTCTGGCACATCACCCTCCTGTCTTTAGGCTATTTCCCATGTGAATGTTGTTTGAGGAACATCCAGATATCATCTGTGATGCCGTTTACCAAACACCAGATGCAGGTACCACTCACGACTGTCATGGGCAAACACTAACATGATTTTCCTAGATATTGTATTGTATTTTTCATGCAAATGGCTATGGGAACATCATTGCAGCTGTTCCACATGCTATCAGCTAGAGGAGGACTGCAGTAGGTGCAGAGGCCATCATCCAAACATGACCATCACTTACAATACACAAGTTGCTGCTGAACAGGTGTACACCTCCACATCCACCAGAGAGTGTGTGGGAGGGACAGACAGAGGCAAAGTACATCAGAGAAGGGCTTGGAGACTAAAACCTAAGCATCGTCTGTCACACACCTATCAGTACAGGGGTTCAAACCCCTGACTGTCTAGTCCTTACTATTACATGTTACTCCATGTGCCACAAAGCTGACATGTTGGTGTGCTGTAAGAACATATATGTGTGTTGGTGTGCAACATCTACAACAGAGATATAGTAGACAGACATTAGGTGTAGCACACACGGCTGTCCACATGAACGAATGTCATTGTCAACATGACCACACTCTCTAATAGACTCAAACTGACACTTTGCCAGGCCCACAAATACACTCCCAAAACACTTAGTTTGCCACACTGCAGTAATGCACAGGTACTACATGCACCAGAGGGGATATCCAGAGGTTCTATGGGCTAGGGCATGTGAACATGTTTGACATCTGTCGATGTGCCAGTGGGAGTTATACTGGGAGTGACTGTGGTTGGGACCGTCATATGCCACATGCAGACACAAGGTGCCAGTACTGACATGCATGTGTGCATTGCTTCATGGGTGTGTAGTGGTTGGCTGTGCAAGATGGCTGTACAAGGCTGGGTGAGGGGTAATCCTTGGCATCACACCACCCAACAATGGTGTGCAGTGTGGTTCAGGGGTGTAGTGTCTGCAATGTCCCACACAGATGGGTATTGTATGAACTGCCCTGACATCCTGGTTACCATTGTGTATGGCCATAGCATTGCAATGCATGCCATGTCTGTGTTTGATAGTCCTTGACATGGACATTGCATGGGATGTGCATGTCCCACAATAATGTACAGTGACATGTACAGGTGTACCTGGTTTGGCTGGCACATTTGTACACAGACTGTTATCCTCCGATATGCCAATACTGGCCTGGTGTGGCAGAACTTGTTTATAGTCAGCAGGTTGACCCTGCACCTGCATTGATAGCATGATACAGGTATTCCCTGGTGTCAGTGGCATCGGTCCATACAGGGCACATGTGTAAGGCATTGTATGGCCTCTGTGGATCACATTTGATGGCACCACATATATTGCAGGCATCCAGTGGGGAACATAGTGAAGGCACATTGTCCGCAATTATGTGCTTATTGTACTGCTGTACAGGGTGCCATGCCCTCTGCAGTCCACTGCAATCACACCATGCCTACTATCTGTCATCAATGTGCAGGGTACTAGTAACATAGTGGGATATTCTAGGCAAGTGTGTTTGTGTATGACACATGGGTTCAGGACGCATTCCAGGTAATAGTAGGGTTGCATACTTTTTTCACCAGGCCTTTTGCCAGATGTAGGGGTATGGCTTGCCAACACATTCCCTTGGCTGACTGACATCTCTACTCCTCATGAGGTGGACATTGACATATAAGACGGACACCATATAGGAAAACTACAAAATCCGCTCTCCAACATGTCCAGTGGTTAGACACTCACAGCCACCTCCACACAGGCTCTGACAGTCAAATACACACACACACACACACACACACACACACACACACCTGCCATGTCCTGGAATAGAACCCCTACCTAACTAGTGTATCACACTACAGCATTAAGACGTTACAGCATGCGCTACAGAGATTACTGGGTTACAGCAGTCCCAGAGGTGTATGTCTAAATGGGTGATATCAGCAGGATTGCCAAAGGTGGTCATGTGAATCGTAAAGAGTGTGCATACTCTAAAAAGCATTGTTCCTGTCTCAGGCAGACAGAGACACACACACACACAGTTGGTCTCTCTTGGAATAGAACCCCTACCTAACTAGTTTATCACACTACAGCAATACGCAGTTACAGCATGCGCTACGGAGAATACTGGGTTACAGCAGTCCCAGAGGTGTATACATAGGTGGGTGACAACAGCAGGATTGCCAAAGAAGGGCATTCCAAGTGTACTGCAGGTTGTACATGTCTGTTACCTGCGTATACTCGCTGCTTACTGTCACAAAAACACAATTACACCTGCTTAAAAGTGTCTTATGCAGTCCTAATTGACTGTATCAACAAGGCTTGCAGGCCCCGAACCCTGGACCATGCACACTGAGGTCACTGGATGTACCACTAAGCCATCTGGGTTGTGCACATGTTGCATGGAGTCTATAATGCACATCCTACTACAGGTATTCCACAGTACTGAAAACAGATGGGCAGTCCTTTTGTGTACATATGTACAGTACCCTTGGATGTACTGTACTCTGTGAAACAACAAAGACAAGTCTACATCTGTACACCTGTCATACCTAGATATACATATCTATATATATATATATATATATATATATATATATATATATATATATATATATATATATATGCACCTACGGGATGTGTACACACACATATATATGCATATACACAGGTACAGCCATAGCCATATATATATATATATATATATATATATATATATATATATATATATATATACATACACACATGCATGTCTGAATGCCCTTTGTGACACAGAAGAGTTCCAAAGGAACTGATGTGTACACAAAACAGAGGCATATCTTGTGTTACAACATTTAAATCATAAGCAGTTCACCAGAGAAGGGATGGTTGTTGTGTATGTGGAGATTGGGGTAGGAAATGATGGCTAATGTAATCTACCCCGGGGATTGTGGAGTAAGGGTGTGGGAATGATGGGTATAGACATAGACCCCAGTGACCACTTCTGTGCAACTGCTCGACAGTGGCACAGGAAAATAACACACCCAACTGTAGTCATGCTTGACTGTGTATTCTTTACCATTCCTAACTATGCAATACTTTGTAGACACCAGTCACCACAGATGGCTACCATGGTGTGCTAAAAGACATTACACGTGTATGCCTGGCTACAGGGTAGTCACACACAAAAACACACACACACTTGCCAGTATTGTGCGTACACGTCTTGCCTATGTAAAGATAACTAGTACAGTGGTATGCAGTTGGGGTATGTGCCACAGAATACATACAATTACACTTACTGATTCCACGTCTGAGCTTGGTGACATCACAGGACCGATTACTTGCAGTGGGGAGGGGGGAAGAGAGAGGTATAGTGGCTGACAAGGATAAAGGCCAGTGCAAAAGGAGGTATCTCTTTGGAATGCAGCAAAACCCGCTGTCATGACAGGATGCAGACAAATACACACAACCACACTCAGCCTATGCTGACACACACACTCAGGCATTTGCAGAGACACACACACACACACACACACACACACTCAGCCATTTGCTGACACACACACTCAGGCATTTGCTGTCACACACACAAACACATGCACACAGTTGTCAGTGGTGGGATCAGAACTCCTGCCTATCTAAGGATCACTATTACAGTACTACGCAGTTACGAGATGCGCCACAGAGATTACACATCCCAAGGCAGTCAGACTGCCCTTCTACAATTGAGGACAACAACAGGGAGAATGACAGTCATGGAGTACATAGCTGTAGACCTGTGTGTTTAAAGTAGGTGCCCATTACAACCTGTATGCACAAACAAGACACACCATCCACAGGTAGGCCTGAGAGGTATAGTTGTAGCACAACAGGCACCTGAACTGGAGTATGGCCATCTGCGGAATGGACAACTACTATCACTATACAGGGTTACAGTGGGCATGCTCATACACATATTAGCACAGGGCCGTCTGGGGCGCACTATGACTACAACTACACAAAGTTATACTGGACATGCTCATACACTTAGTAACAAAGGGCCTGTTGGATGCACTGACTCAAATTACACAAGGTGGCAGTGGGTATGCTCATACACTTAGCAGTACAGGGCTGTTTGGGATGCACTCTGATTCTAACCACTGAAGCCACAGTGTGCATGCTCAAACACTTACATGTACAGAACACATTGTAATGGACTCCTATTGTAAACACACAGGTTTACAGTTAGGTACATCTTACATGTCAGTATATATATATATATATATATATATATATATATATATATATATATATATATGCACATCATACTGGTTTACTACCTGATACCTGTATGTGGCCTGTAAATTATATATCTGTGTCTGTGCTGTGTGATACATATGCATACATGTACATGACGTACTGACATATATATATATATATATATATATATATATATATATATATATATATATATATGTTATGTATACACATTCATGCATGTGTGGATGTGACAGACAATATGTTACCTGGGTCACACAGGCGGATACTACCTACAGCATATGTCATACACCTTGCTGCCCTGAAAGGCATACATTGATAGCAGGTTGTGGACAGTGGCATTATATGTGGAACAGTGGCATGTGCAAGCATAATGTGTGAGCCACCTTGTGTAATGGTACTGAGGTGCAGGTGACAAGATGACCTCTCCCAGCTGTGGTAGTAATTATTAGCAGGACTGCTACCCTAAGTATATCTCACATTGGTTACATACACAAGTTCTGCCACTGTCCGTCACCTTACATGGGGCATTTACTACCAAGCACATTAATGCCATGTGCAGTGATGTCATGGTACAGGTGGCAACCGCTAGACCAAAACAACAAGCCAATGTCCTGCTGTTATAATGAAGTTGTCCATTGTCTGTCATTCCGGGCTGTCATGACTGAATGACGAGCCTTCAACACAGAGCAAATGCATCCATGTTACACGTGCGTGTGGGTAATACCTAGGTCGCATTTACCCATATAGCCGTATTCCAAGGCAAATGTCCTACACACAGAAGTAACACCCTGACACCTACATGACAACTGCATTGGATGCTTATGCTAACCCGTGCTAGATGTGTGGCTTTAGTAATCCATTTGCTCAATGTAGAACCTACAATGGGGAATACTGACATTTGTGCAGTGGGGAACACCTGGCTGAAGGCTCTGTAGTGCACTACCACCATATAACTCAGATCCAGACATGTGGGCCATAACAGTTGTATGGACCATACCAGGTGGTGGTGTACACATATTCATAAAGGCTACTCACATGTAAAGACCACTACTCCAACATAACGCATCACAGATGAGTCAGGTACAGGTGACAGTAGCAAATGCTGCATTCTAGGTTGTATCCTGATATACATCCACCACTTTTTTCCCAGACTACGAACACACATCCATATGTGGTATGACATAGTATGGTAGACCACCAGATAACCCTCGATTGGTGGACTGTACCTAGGCCTACATCAACTGTGCAATGTACCCATGTACAGACACAGCTGCATAATGTGTTAATCAATGCAATACCACCACTGTTTGTAACCTGCTCAGTTGTACACATACCAGGGTCCGTTGTCAGCATTAACACGGTCAACTGTTGCTGTACACCAGTAAACACCATCATGGTTGGATATGACTTAACTGTACCTGCCCTGGATATGTACATCCCACACTCATAAAACATATATGACATTAACATAGCTTTCATTTACCTTTCTACATACAGGTGGCTACAGTCATTAAACACATGCACATGGCAGATAGCATGCTAACAGTACATAAGGTTCAATATTTATGTTGACAGAGGTAATATCCCCTCTCTACTGGTCACCCATGACACCTATCATATCATATAACACCCCATGTGGCATGTATGTCTTTAGACATGTCCACCTAATGCAATGCCTATAAACATACCCAAATAACAGGACCTACACAAGGCCTGTATTGACAGACTCAGGGAAATCCAGCTCTGCACTGTATGTTCCTGAGTAGTCACAGGTGATATGTTCATGACATGTGCAGCCATGTGTTGCTACAGCTCCTACATATACCCCATATCAGCAATTGCAAGACATGCATGCTGTGTGCTGTCTGGACATTAGCCTTAGTACCACAATTGCCAGTACATGCTGGGGTGAGATGTTTACAAGCCACAGACCTCGCACATGCTTGAATGAGTGTACTGCCTAGCTCTAACAGAGCACATTGCTGGCATTCTTCCAGTATACGAGGTGCGTGTGGCAAATATGATGTGCTCACTGTTTACCATTACAGTGCTCTGGCTTCACCATGGCACTGTCAAGTAACAGTTTGTAGGAGCATGACATGGAATAATGCTGTGTGTGTCACGCTATGTGCTGTTGTAATATATGTACACTTGGCTACTCAGTGAAAGTGGTGGTGTCCTACCAGTACATGAATACAACATCCATTATGGTGTAATGCTCAGCTATGTTTCACACATGGTGCGGGGAAGGTGTGGAATGTAGCCTCTTGACCTGCTAGTGCACGTACTGATGTAGACCGCATATGTGTACATGTATTGCTGTTTTTGTGGATTCTATGTGTGTGCAGTGTCCGATGTCTGAAGGTGACTGTTGTCTTAGTACATCATGCTGTTGCAATACAGCCTCAACATTGCTAACTGTATATGGTGATATGCTCTAAGTACAGTAAGCCGTACATGAGGTATGGACAGATGTTTGTACATGACTACTAAGTGGTGGGGCTTCTTTGCAGATGAATGATTACTGAGGACAGCTCACTGGTGTGTTACAACCAGTCCTACAATAATCTGTCTACCTGCTAAGGTCAGGTTTTGTTAATCGAAGTGGAAGACAGACAATGTAGAATGCTGTAAGAGTGACACTGAAGGCAAACCCCATGACACCTGTAACAGTAATACCTCCCCTGTGCATATATTGTGCATATATTAGCACAGTTGTCAAAGGAAAGAGTCATTAAACATTGTACTGGATGTAGTACCTATCATGAGATAGTTAGGTCTTTGATTCACAGTACTGGCATGTGTGGGTGTGTGTCCATATATGTCAAGTGTGGTTGGGAATACATCCCACATGTTATCACTCTCCTGAACACTGTTGTTGACACCAGTACAGAGTGAAGTGTAGAAAGAAAGGCATAGGCAGGTGGTTAAACCTCACACATGTAAAGTGTCTGTATGTGTGTGACATAGGTTTATATCTTTGTGAATGCCGGTGTGTATGTGTGTGTGTGTGTGTGTGTGTGTGTGTATAGCTGTCCAGTTCTTGGAGTGAGGCTGTATTTTACCATAGTGAAATGTTAATGCCCCCTCCCCCATCCACTCAAAGCAGTCTAACATCCCTGTTGATATCAACAATCGTAGATGGGCATACTAACTGCCTGTTAAGATGTACACCCTTGGGTGTGACCTGTTGTTACATAGCCTACTGATGGACCCCCCTCCCCACATACACTCACTGCACTGTAGTATCCCTGTCGATGTCCTTGATCTTAGGCTATTCCAACTACCTGTACAAGTGTAATATCTCTGGCACGTCTTGTAATTGCGTAGTACTATAATGATGATATGCACATAGGCAGGGGTTCTCATCCTAAAATTGACAACTCTGTGTGTGTGTGTGTGTCAGATTGTGTGTTACTGTGTCTGGAATCCCTGAGTGGGTGTGTCTGTGTTTGCATGCTGTCATGGCAGTGGGTATTACTGCTTCCCAATGAGAAGCCACTATTTCCACTGGCCTTTACCCTTGTCATCCAGCATACCACTCTTTTATCCACTCCGCGCCCCAGGTAACTATACCTGTGATCTCACCCACTATGGATGTGATGGCTGTGAACACAGTAGCTTACTAAACAGCTATCATGCTCTTGGATCATTAGAACAGTAAACATAACTGAAACATGGGAGAATAACTGATGTGGAAGCTACAAAGTGCATGCAGGTATTGTCATACTGACCTGTGGGTAGTCAACATGTACATATGGGCCTCCTGCAAACACCAACATCCCCCGGCACATGCAAGTGCACCTGAAAGAGGAAGGCAGAACATCAAGATCAACATGCTGTTAGTGTTGTTACACATGATACATGCTATCAAACGTACAAAATGCATTCTAAAACTGCAATACATGGTATGTCTGCTGCCTGTCAACAGTACTCAACAATATTAATCTACAATTGTCTACCTAGTATGTTCCACTGTGCATCAGACCATATGAACATGTCCCTGCACCGATGGTGTGGATGACAGGGATGTGGCACAGACATCATCATATGCACAGGGTGAATGTTTGCCAGAGGCCTAGGCTGTGCCATTGGATGACATCATGCGTGTGTGTTAGGGCCTGTGATATCATTGGGTGCATGTGGATGTTATGCATGTGTGTGTGTGTTGAGGTGCCCTACATTTGTTTGCAATGTGTGGGTATGCATGCACACAGGTCTGGCATGTGGCTGGTCTACACAAGGGTAATATTGACAGCTGCAGACTGTACAAGGCAGGTGTTACAGTTCATGGTGTTAGACCACGGCCACGTGACCTGCGTCTGCCAGGGGTTGCACGGTCACTACCAGGCAGAGGTCCAGATTGGGTACCATCTGATGACACACATCCACTGGAATTGTGTCCCTGTTGGGACCATCCAGGACCATGTGCACATGGCCTGCTGTGTCCTGGTGTGTACTGCACAGCACCAGCAGCACTACTGCTGCTACAGCCACTATGGGAGCAGGCATGTGCAGTAGTATGTTCACATAGACTTTCAACAGTGATGTAGCTGGCTTACGTCCACGTGCCCGATGCCTCACTCCCACCAGATGTTCCAGCATGGACATTTCACTCTCAAGGATTGACATGCCACGGTCAAGGACTCCCACCATGTCACCCAATCGTCTATCCAAAACATCTGCAAGATGATGGTGAGCATTTGTAAGTGCCTGGATGTTGTCAGTTAATGAATGGACAGCAGCCCTCTGAAGCCTCAGACAGTCTCTGTTGTGCCATTCAGCAAATGCCTGTGCCTCCATTACAGCCTGAAACATGCATCTGGTGACTCCAGCTGATGTGCTTGGTCTCACAGGGGCATGTTGGCCAGTGGTCCTCCTACGAGCACATGCCTGTGTGAGACATCACCAGTCTGTTGACTGGGATCATGGTGTGCAGGCACACCTTCCATAGTCACCACACTACCCTGTTCCATGCTACCAACCACCAACTGTTCTTCCTGTATGGCCAGTAGTGATGGGGTATGTGTGGGCAGGGGAACTGTGTGTAAGGATGAAGGGGAGATAGGTGGAATGGCAACCAATGGCACAAATTCAGCCCCTGACAAACCTGCCTGTGCCTCAATCATACTATCATCATCACTGCTAGAGTCTGTGGGACACTAACATCAGGTGGACTGCAGGAGGGCAATGGACCTACATCAACACCTGTGAGGGGAACACAAGAACTGTACATTACAAGTTATACCAGACACACACAGACAGAGACAGACACACACACAGACAGAGACAGACACACACACAGACAGACAGACAGACAGACACACACACACACACACACACACACACACACACACACACACACACACACACACACACACACAGAGACAGACAGACACACAGACAGACAGACAGACAGACACAGACACACAGACAGACATACAGAGACAAAGACAGAGACAGACAGACACACAGACACAGTGACACAGTCACACACAAACATAGACACACGATGACACAGACACACAGTGACACACAGCGACACAGATGCTACATGCAGGTGATATGGTAGATGGCATTCAGCTTAGAGAATTATAGTTTCAGCTTAGGCAATTATAGTGGTAGTTATCATACATCCCTGAGTTGCACACAACAGCATGCATGTGGTATAGCAGATGGCATGCACCTTACATAATTATAGTGGTGGTTAGCATACATACCTGTATTGCACCATTTGTGTTAGTAGCCTATGCCCCATACCTGCAACACAATGGATGCATTTTGCACTGTTGCACTGCACTGCCATGGTGTGTGCAACATAGACCACATGTTAACAGACCATTGCTGACCTTTGTACATCTGCCACTGATGCTTTGTGTTGGCCACCGCCCCCTATGTGTGAGGACATGAGCATTAGTGTATGTTGACTGCATACTATGTTTGCCTGAGCCCTACCTTGCATATCTCCCCCAAAGCAGTGCATGTCTGTTCAACATTATTCCGCCTACCCCTGAGCTGACTGTAGACATTGTGCATGTGGCTGTACACATGTTTGACATGCCTGTCCCTACTTTGCAATGGTGCTGCAGACCAGCACAGGTTTACAGTACACCGGCGTGCTGTGTGGCGTATGACCTTGCCAATCACATGTAGTATGACATGTCTTCTGCTGACGTGTTGAATGACATGCATACATGTGTAACACAATGGTGTCCTTTCCAATCTACAGTATGGTAATGGTGTCACAATGCAGGGACGTGTTATACTAACATGGGCTTTCAGCTGATGCAATGTTGTCTGTCCACCCTACAAATTTGTAGGGACATACTGCACATTGAGCTGATTTGCATAGCCATTGCAGGGCATCATGTGGCTCCACAATTGCTATACAGTGTGAGATACTGACAGTTCATAGCCATGACTATGTTTACATACAATACATATCTAATGTGGAATGTGACCCACGTCACTGAGGTGTATACACAATAAACCCTAATGTGGAATGTGTGACACAGGTCACAGAAGGGTATACGGATGACACCCTTGCACATCTGCAACCATATTACTGATACCTGGCAACTATGCCCCCACATGGCTAACTTACAGGTACTCTATGTCCCACATGCCATCTATGTACCTCACACACATGAGGAGCAGACATGACAGTGATGTCTGACACCAGCAAGGTGAATGTACTGTATCTGTGGCTTGATGTGGATGTATTTGTATGTTGTGCAACACATGTATGTATTTGGATACTGTATAGGTGAATGCTTCCATGTCGTGACACACTCCAGACGTTCAAGACATGTTATGTGGTGGTTTCATGTTATGCCTACACAAGCTGTGCACAGGCCTGTATGATGTTTAGTGTTTCACATTTGCAATATCACCATTACGCAAAGGCCATAGTTGTATTGTGTCGAGCCAATGTACAACAGGGTGTACACACATGTACATCACTTCTACTGTGTGTTTTGCTTCATGTCTCTGGCCATCCTCCATGGCCATGTGTACACGTGTTCAGTCCAATGGTTGTGATGGCCATCTTATTTCACATATCAGTGTAATCCCATATGACATACACCCATAGATGTCATATGCTCCACTGAGGACAGGGTTATGCAGGCAAAGGGTGGTATGTATGGGATGTGAGAGATGTTTTGCAGGATAGTTGAACAGTGTTGCAGTCATGGACATGTTTGATAGCAGATGACATTGTGTGACATTCATAACAAGGGTATACTCCACAAGGGTGTATCCTGTGGGCCGGGCATACTCAAGCTCCAACACATTTAGTGTGTGTGCACACATATGTTCTATGTACAGTACTGTTCATATTCCCAACATGTGTACTGCTGATATGTAGTACCTGTCCCTACAGAGGAACACACCTCCACCATTATATTCACTGTTGTCCACACATCTGGCAATGACAGTTTGGAAGGTTTAGTGTAGGTGTTTCATATAGTCTTCAATTGTTTCACATAGGTAGACAGTGTGATGCATTGCAGGTCTGACTAGTGTCCATTACCAGGACCACCATACATTATGTGTACGTGTGTTATTGCAGATAGCATGCAATTAATATGTTCCATGCATTATCAAGCCTGGTAAATAATCTCATCTGACACAGGCTGCTGTCGCTGCAAAACGCCTGAGGTACCTAAACAGGAGTGTCACAGCAGTAAGATCATTATCCACACCTGTGTGGTAGCTACAGGGTGCAATGTCTATGTTAGCACATAAGCCAGTACAATACACTATACTATGGAGTATGCACATATGTGCATACATAGAGTAGCAGACTATAGTATGTGGCATGTGTGCATACATGTCTTGCATATGATGTTGCATTACGTATTGTACAGTAACATATGTAACTATGTGATATATGGTTGTGTTTTATGTGCAGTAGTGACTTACCAGGCAACTCCAGGCTCAGTGGTTGAGAGACACCCACCTTCACAATACCAGCTAAAGCTTGTAGATGGAGGTCTGCAGGTGTCCCCAGGTTGGCCAGTAGCTCCTCAGTATGTGTGAGTGGGGGCTGGGTGAGTGCCCCCCCCACCTGTTGCACCTTGTTCCCTGGCAATTGCATTAGCACGTTGTTTCGCCCATCTTATCAGGTCAGTGCAGTGTCGGCGCACCTGCTGATAGGTGCGATTGTGACTGCTAACATCATTTACCCTCCTGCAGAGTTCCTCCCACAGGGCATCCCACTGCTGTGCATCCTGTGGCACATGGCTGAAGAGCATCGTGTAGTTGTAGAGGAGGTATGGGATGAGGACCTCATCCTCCAAGTAGCTGTATGGTGGCAGTCTGCTACGTGGCATACCTGGAAGATATAATGATGGAGACAGGTCACAGTAACACAGAGAAGTACAGCAGTACAGCTGAACATACATGTGTATCACATTAAGATTACAAATACGTCTTTGTAGATCTACATGACACTAACACCACTGACATGTATAAGTCACACACATTTGACACCTACTGGTGATGTGATCTTATCGCCATATATGTGTGTGTCATGTGATAACATTGCTCGTACACCATGTGGATGTTGTCTTGACGTGGGCATGTCTGTTTGTCTGTAGTGGTGTCTTTACCTATCAGCACATGCCTGGATGAGTTCACATTAATGCAATTGACCTTAATGCTGTGTATATGCCACATATATAGTCATACATAGCCATTAGGGACATGACCTGTGACCCTGCAGACTTGCAAGCATGTATGTGTTTTGCCATATACATCTACATGGCACTGTACAGCTGTGTAGCATCCTGCCATGTATTGCCTGTGTTGCACATGTGTAACACATGGGACAATAGCTAGCCTGAGGGTATTTGCAAGGTTGGATATCAATATGGCATGTACGGTCATACTGATCTAGTAGGCTATGTGCCCTGGGCCATTTATTAGCCTAGGCAGACAGGTTACCTAGCTGTAGGCAACAGACAGGTAAGTTTCAGTGGCCAGTTCAAGCAGTGTCACAAAACTGATACACATGGTTACTGATATTTTGGCATGTGGTCATCACACCATGTCACAGAGAGGGGCGATGTGCAGCTTCACTGGACAGGGATGCATAGTATGGCAAGAGTATGTGAAGTGTATGGGACAGGGATCTGTCAGGCATGTTGTGATCCTTGTATTAGAAAGGTGGATGTCCATGACATATGTGTTTATTTGGGATCAGGATGTGTTAAGTGTAGCATGTCCAACACCTCTGGGTTGGACATGGCTTTATTCAGGGTAGGCTGCATGCTACGTAGTGCAGCTAGGGATTGTGAAGGGCAGTGTAGGCCATCTACATGTGGTCAATAACCTTTAAAGGAAATATGTGATCTATTATGGGTCACATGGGTGTTGAGTATGGCTGAGCAGTTCTCTATATTCCTGGATGGCACCCTGTTATGATTAGGGGTGCCACATACAACTACCTGTCTTTTGTGGTGATGTAACTATCAAAGGGAAGTACTGTCCAGCTGCATCCCATACACACAGTTGCCATTGTGTTGACCGCTGCCTAGGTGGTAGTTAATGGGTACAGGGTTTGTAACATTGGGGATGACAATGCAATACTTAGCTGTCAGATTGTGGCCATACATCACACCACACATCTGACACACTAAGGCCCTTCTGTATGTTGAATGCAGCACACAATGAGTCAACTATTGCTCCTAGTTCATAGTCATTTGCAGACATCAATAGGGTGATGCCTTCTGTGTTAGTCTATGTGATATAGATAAAGAGGGGGAGTACCAGGAATGACCCCTGTATTACTGTGGCTGGCACTGGTTTGATGTGCGTGTATTCGTCAGACACCTTCTGTAGTGTGGGTTCTGCCAGCAGTTGAGTTGCCAACCACTCCTGTGACATAGGAATATACACCTAGTTTACTGAGTGTAGCTGGAACACAGTATGGGTGATGGTGTCCTACGACCTGGCAGGGTCATGATATGCAGTGTGAATTAACCCTACTGTCATCTACATCTGTACAGAGTACATCAATTAGATTGACCATGGTTCATGGCTGTACAGACCAGACTCAGCAGGGTAGTTGTGCACTATGTCCCATTATCAATGGTGTCCCACCCTTTGTGGGGTGTGATAACTGTTGTTGTGCACCATTCGGTGTGTACACAGCCTGATATGGAGTTATGATTGAACATGATGTGTATGTGGATAGCTGAATGTTCTTACATTTGTGTAGGGTACACCCTGGGATGCTGACAGGTCCCATGAAAGCTGTATGAATGGCATTAGAGAGTGCAGCTTGTACCTGCATAGTCGTTAGTACAGGGGGCCCTGTAGTGTACATGGATATATTACTAAGTGTACCTGTTGGGGTGGGAGGAGGTGGGAGTGGGTTTAGGTTTTCTGAGACCCTATCTGGATGAACGGATGCTATTTCTGTAGGTGCAGTACTTCCCATGCCATAGTGCTGTGCAGCACGGCAGGTCTTGTCATTGCCATTACAGTTAATGACACAGCTATAGAATGCTCTGTGCTTGGCCTCATAATATGTGGCTGATTGGTTTCATGGTAGCTTTGCGTGGTTTTATATGGTGTATCTGCATCTTACTGCGGCTGACCAGGGATCACGTACACTCATGTGTGTTCACTCTTGCAACAGTTGCTACCTTCTGTGGTACAGTTTAAAGCATGGTACCACCAGTTTGTCTAATTGTGTTGGGTTGACTCCTGGTTCTGTTTCAATGGCACAATCCCTGCACATATGTGACTGCTTAAGGTTCATTTGTGTAGGATTCAGCATTTGCACATGCATTGTCCATCTGCATGGGTGCCATGGCACTCACCGCTCTGCTCTTAGGAAACATAACATTGGCATTGGAGACTCACTATGTGTAGCATACTGTTATCCCTGTCTGTGTGAATACTGTGATCCAGGTCAATGGGGTTGATGGAATCCAACATGTATTGAGCACAGGTGTTGGTACATGAGGAGTCTTCCCAGTTCATAATGGAATAGTTGAGAGTAGCCAATATTATGGTTCTGTCTCAGACAGAAACTTCCCCATTACAGCACATTATGACAAGTGGGAAGTCAGTGGCCTGGTGGGTGATCTGTCTCAAGTTGCATTTTGAATTCCACTGTGGCACAAAGGTAGTTGCTCAGCATAATGCATCTGATGTTATGCAAGTGCAATTAGCATGGGGTGTAGATATCCTTCAGGAATATGGACACACCTGCGGCCAGTGTGTTCCAATAAAGGATAATGGGCAAAAGGTGAGGTATGTGTTATAACATGGTCATGCAGGTGTGCTCTCCAGAGCATTGAAAGATGTCTCAGCCACTGCACAGATATGTTTTCCATGTTAGGGATTGACATGTGTGTCTGTATAGTGTTTCTGACATGTATCATTGTGTAGCGAGATCCGCAGTTTATTTCTTGGCTATCCCTGTAACAGCAGTGAACCCTCACCTGAACCGTGCATGATGAAGGCACTATAGGGGAAGCATGAGACCTAGGCTGTATCCAGATTCCTAGGGGTGACAGGTGCAGGCCCTGTCTGGCAAAGCATCATGGTCTGTCAACCATGTTATCCCAGGACGACAGATACTGGATACCCTGCGACACGCACCACTACACTAGACAATTGTGGAATATAATCCTTTTGTCCCTGTACTGCAGTATCATTCTGGCCAATGGCAGAATGCTACCCAGGCCTTGGGACATACCTGCATGGGCTACAAGACCTGACAGTTCCTACATGTGTTTCCATACTGTCCAGGCTACTGCATCACAGGTCCTGCACAACATGGAATATGCCAGAGCCATGTGTATAGTTCAAATGGTGGTCCGAGTATATGCGTATGTGGCTAATCATGGCAGACAGGCAACTGACAGTATGTATGCCCTCATATAGGTTGGTGTGCAACATAGTGCTAGAGTTTGCATTCACAAATGAGTACTGTTGGGCATGTTTAAAGTCATGTGTTCAGAGATGTAGCACAATTATGCAAACTATGTCATACAGTTTGCGTATTTCGGTGTCTGTCTCTTCCTGCTTGGGGGGGGGGGCACTTGTTTGGCCAGATACTTATACGCATCTGTGAATGTGTGTGATTTCCGGTAGTGTGTGTGAGTGTCCTTACTGTGTTCAGGTAAGGGTATGAGTTGGTTGTGTTGATGAGCTGCATGTGTTAACCTACACCTCATGACTGTCCAGTGCAGTCATGGCTGTAGACTGGGCAGCCTTCCAGCTTACCCCTGTAGCTGCATCCCAGACAATGTGTGGGGTGTGGTGTTAGGTGGGTATGGCAGTGTACACGTCATAGAGATTACATTCCCAAAGGATGGCCACATACACAAAGCTGACATTAGGAAACCCAAGTAGCTGACTAGTGGACATGCCTGTATGAGCAGTCAGTACTACAAGTACCAAGTACTGTATTTAGTTTATGTATTGCCTATGAAGATGTTTTAGACAGTGATGCTCACATGTAAATATTTGTGTTATGGACATGACAACACTGGCTATTACGGAAACATTGTAGCTACCTTTAGCAGCAATCCTCCTCTGAGGAGCACATCACATCCTGTTAGTTGATTACAGATGATGCAAGTGTCTACAGGTCTGTTTCCTTCTCTTGGTATATACTCACATATCCACCAGGATCATGAGCTCTGTTGGGCACAGACACCCACTCCCCAAACAGAGTCATGTATCAATAGGCTCTGATGCCACTATCAACAGGATCGGGATATAATCAGATAGTGTGAGCCATCACCTATGATGCGGTTATTACACATGGGCAGCTGTCTCCTACATATTACACTCCTACTGCAGATGTTACACTGCAGTTAAAGATGATATGCAACCTGTTTCATTACCAGTGCTGTGCACTACCATACATACAGTATGTGCAGGCAGCTGTTAGGTTGGCAATGAGAGGTTGGGCTACACAAAAGTGGTAGTTCAACCAGTGTGTCTGTATTCTCAATATCCACTCTATGTAGGTGTGCACATAGCCATTTGGCCCAGCCCTGTGATAAGGGTTACTACACATTTGCATAACATGTACACATGCACAGCTGCTATTGCTTGCAAACTATAGTAGAGAGGTGGATATTATATGTGTTATGTGCATGGATAGTTACCTGGCTCTTCCAATTATCTTTGCTATCATGCTGCTAACCTGTCAGATGAATACTAATGCTATGTATCCTGTCGTTGAGTATTGTAATTGCCAATAGATATAACTACTTTTTGTATAACATAACAGAACTGCTATGTAGAATAGAATGCAGATCTGCCTAGAATACTGTACATTACACAGTTATTGGCACAATATCCCACAATGCACACCATATTTGCACGGTAAGCCAACCTTTAACATGTTCATCTTACTTATACACCCATACATATGTCAATGGTTACAATATATCAACATATACTATCCCCTCTTATAGCACATACTTGTTGGACCAATCCTGACACTGACAGTGGCTGGAAGTGAATTGGTGGGTTCCAAGCCCATATCATTCCTTGTGGTGTATGAGGAGTGTGCTGTGTGACCTACAGCAGTACACACATAGAATACTACAAGCATTACTACTGCTCAACAATACATCGCTAAAAGATAGCTATTTCCACTATATACATTGAATACACTGTAATTCTTACAGTACATACACAGACATGCTACATGTTATACATACCGTCTTAGTAATCGGAGGTGTTATTAACTAGTGTAATACTCATTTTCGGTTCATCTTTCATTGTTTTGTACTGTCCTATAGGTAGATACAGATGATTTGAATGTGTGACAAGGCAACATTTTATAGTTACAGATCAGTAACATGTACTATCCCGATGGCCAATTGGTGTTCCTAAGTAGCTAATTACATGCACATCAGCTGTGCTACTACTGCCTTAGCCAATACCATGGCTACAGTGGAGTACAATTGAGTACTCCACTTGGGCATTGTCCCTTTGCCTTACTTGAGAGGAAGACAGCGTGGAAGTTTTGTTTGGAATCTATTGCAACAGCTGTATGAAGACGAACAGTAATATATTGTGTGTAATGCCTAGAGGAGTTGGTCTAAATGTGAGTACTGCTGTTATATTTCTGAACATTGCTACTTGTGCAGGGTTTGTCTGTACCTAATACTTCTGCATTGTGTCAGTCTGGCAAGGTTGTTTGACCAGCTCAAGGCTGCATAGCTATGCATATAATGTTAGGGGGTTTACAGTGTGCTTACCAGGCATTTAGTTTGGTGTTACTGTGCATCATACTGTGTTAATAATCAGTACTCAGTAAAACTTACTGGTGTACGAACCTTTCAACCCTCTGAAAGGGATTAGTTCATACAAACTAATGTAATATCAGCAGCTATTCAATTGTATAATGGCAACTATTCCACATAGGGCCATGTTAGTGTGTTTGTGTCCAGGTATGTTAAGGTTTCAGCAGATGTTGTACAGTAGTTGCATAATTGATTATGGTATGACAGTATGTATTAATGTAATTATTTTGGTTGTGGGGCAGATGTTGGTGGGTGTACATAGCACATGCAGGTGTATAGGAACCCCTTTTATACAACGTCTATATGTGTGTTGCTGTTCTTTCCCTGTGTGAACACCTATCCCTTATTGGACTAATACTATGGTAATTGCAGGCTGATTCATTAAGGCACTATTAAATGCTTCCTGTATAGCATGCAGGTACTGTTAGTCCTTGTATCCTTTGGGCAATACATCGGAATGTAATAAAGATTTCTAAAATGAAAGATGTCTGTGTAATTCTGTAATGGATATTTGCAGTCAATGCAGCTGGCTTGGTGACTGTGTCCATACACACACACACACATTATTGCATACGTTTATCTGTACCTCCACAGATGTGCAGATGTTTTTAACCTATCTATATATCTACATATATATGAAGACCTGTATATATCGACATGTCTCTATGCATCTCTCTCTCTCTCTCTCTCTCTATATATATATATATATATATATATATATATATATATATATATATATATATATATATATATATATATATATATATACACACATATAAGAATAGTCTTTGAGGATCTATGTAAATCAGTCAGTGTATGAGAGTGTCAGTCATTGAGGAATAAAGATTCACAAGTGTGTGTTCTGACCGGCAAACAAAACTTTCAGGTTGCGCTTGCAGATCTACTAGCAGCCCTTGGAAAATGGAGAACAAAATCCTTGATGGAAATATTTCTCTATGTGCTCCTGAAGTGCATCATTTTATTGACAGTAGTGTCCTACATGAATATTTCCTCCCTTTTCCATTGTTTTCTTTAAACAGAACATGGTTAGGTACCGCTGAAATCGCCCTGCATTTTTACTCAGCAAAACTAATGCATCAAACAGAGCTGATGTGGAGAAATGTATGCTGCTCTGAAAGATGCAACACTGAGGCCTTTACAGCACATCTCAATATGATGCCATACATGTCTCTCAGTAGATTGGGCCATAACTGTTCCTGCTTTCCTATCTATTGTCAAGATTATGAGGACCAGGAATTAAAAATATTGATGCACTTGATATATACAGAGTGTTACCTCTGTCAAACACTTTGAATGGTCAAGTTATTTTCCAATACTACATCAAAATCCAGTCAGATATCCATACAGCAAACAGGGGAACATAAACCGCCAGCTATGATCCCATTTTGTATTCATTCATAACAGTGCTTTCAACTTTGCAATTATTTTTGTAGCCCTGCACAAAGCTGCATTTTAATTTCAATGTATGCATACACATATCTTATATGTCCTAGGATTCAAAAAGAATTGTACAACTTGTGTAAATTGCGTACCACAGGTAAGTTAATTTGCTTCAGTGGGAAAATTTCAGAAACAGCTGTGATCACAGTGAGGAAGACCTCATTAGCATATCTCTGAATTGCACTTTCTTTTTTAACCACTAGCACTCTCAGACCTGTGATAGCAGTAGTGTTTACCCTAGTGGCCTATGCATCATGCTGACAAAGGCACCCTCTTTACAATCATATGCATCCACCCCATATCAGTACAGAAATATGCATTATCTGAGCCTCTACAATTAGTGTTCAACCTCATCCTGCCCCACATGGTTTGTTCCTGATTATACGATAACAGCCACTGTGACTCCTCTAAAAACTCAGGTAATTGCAAGCAATGCAGCTTCATATGCAATGCCATGATATATATATATCTTAAAAAACACATTTATGCAGACATAGACAATTTAACTGATTTTGACCCCCCCCCCCATTTTGTTTTTGTAAAGAGAAGGTCCTAGCTCCAAAACCTAGTAAACTTTGAAAAGTATGCAGAGGCTGTGGACAATGGTTACTCTGTGAATACTGCTTATCTTGACCTAACCAAGGGTACTGAAACTATCCCCTATGCTATTACTGAAAAATGAGACAAATATAATGTAAGCTCCTACATTTTGGGTTCCAAACTCCCTATCCAACAGATTCCAAGCGTACCCTCTCAGAATGTAAAATTGTAACTTGTAGGGTACTGCAGAGATCACTACTGACTCTTCTCCTGTTTGGTATTTATTCTGCAAACATCCACATCAATATCCCTGAAGTGTGGTTGATTATTTTTATTTATTTTTATTTTATTTTACATTTGTTGACCGGGCTAGTCTGGCTGGATACATGTCCATTTTCAGCAGAGGCCCGAGGAGAAAAGCTCCACTATATACCGGTACATTACATAAAATACATCACTGTAAGATACAAATTATAAGGATCTAAAGAACTATTTGAATGTAGGATACTCACAATACAGAATCATTTTTACAGAAATGTAAAATTCTTTAAATACTGTGTGGATTCCTATTCCCATATTATTAGCAAAAGCAGGAGTAGTAATATTGAAAAGAGAGAAGGTGGTAACACACACAATGGTCTATACAATATAAATAGTATTAACAGTTATGATAAAACATTTGTGCCAGGGCACAAGTTTTAAGAAATAGATTTGCACAGCAGGGAGCAACATGTAGGTTTAAGTGAGAGGAGAGATGGCAGGTTGCAGTAGTGTATCAAGTAAAGAGAAGAGACGTTATAGGAAAAGTAATATCTAAGTGGATACGAGGTAAGCTACAGAGGAGGAGTGGATACTAGTAGTACAGACAAGTAGAAAAGTAATGGAGAGAGCTGTAAAGAGAGTTGGGTGCTGAGGTCAGTCAGGATTAGAGCAAGGGCAGAGCCAGTTAGATTTGAAATGGTTCCTTAGTTGTTTCTTGAAAAGTTTAGATGAGCCTAGGGAGGTCAGTTCTATGGGAAGTTTATTCCAGTATGAGCCAACAACATTTGTAAACAAGGAGTCACCAGCTCTATTGTGTGATTTGAGAGTGGTGACTAGCAGTTTGTTTGCTGAGCAGAGGGAAGTAAGATTCCTGTAAGGGGTGACAAGGTTATTAAGTATTGGTGTATTATTAGGGTAATGGAGAATTTTATAGGTGATAACTAATTGATGGAGGAGAATAAGATTTTGAAGTTCAAGCCAGTCGAGTTTTTTGAGATTAACACAATGATGGGTACGAAATGGGGAACCTGTGGCAAATCTGGCAATGCTATGGTAGGCTGTGGCAAGTTTCTGAAGGTTAGATTTTGAAAGGTTGATAAAGGATGGGGAGGTATACAATAATGTAGAGATGAGATGAGTTTGGGCTAGAGACACCCTGCTAGTTGGTGTAAGAAAGGGCTTGAGTCTATAGAGGGCACCTATCTTTTTATTAACAGCTTTGATGGTTAGGTCAATGTGGCAATCAAAGTTTAGTTGATTATCTATTGTAAAGCCTAGTAGTTTAGTGGAATAATCAGGTGTAATGATAGTGCCATTGTCAGACACAATAGAGAAGGAGAAGGGGGCAGACTTAAGGGTAGGTGAGAAAAGTAATAATTTGTTTTTTTTTGGGATTGAGGAGGAGACAGATATGTTGGAACCATTTTTCTGCTGCTGTAAAGACTTTTTGGGTGGAAGAATGGAGTTCAGCTGGAGATACAGCAGAACAGATGAGAGTTGAATCATCTGCATATTGAATACATGTGGATGTTGGGAGAGAAATAGATAGGTTATTTATAAATATGGAGAAAAGAAGGGGACCTAGGATGGATCCTTGAGGGACACCAATAGTGACTGGGAGCTGAGAGGATAGCTGGCTGGCCCAAAGCACTGCTTGTTTTCTATCTTTCAAGTAAGAGTCAAACCAATGCAATGCCATAGAGTCAAGTGAGAGAGATTTCTAAGTGACTAGCAGAAGTTGATGGTTCACCATATCAAAGGCTTTAGAGAGGTCAAGGAATAAAGCAGAGGAGAAAAGGTTGTTATTGCAATTTTTGTTGATATTGTCTGTGAAGGAGAGAAGAGCAGTGGAAGTGCTATGGAAAGGTCTAAAGCCATGTTGGGAGTCTGCAAGTAGGCTATTATGTAAGAGATGATTTAAAAGTTGTTGGTGTATACAACGTTCCATAATTTTAGATGATAGTGGTGATAGATGGGCTATGGGACGGAAATTAGTAAGTTCATTAGTGTTTCCTCCTTTATGCAGAGGAATGATGTGGGAGATCTTCCAGAGGGAAGGGATAGTAGATTTGGTTATTGTTCTGTTAATTAAGATGGAGACTGGGTATGCTAGTTCTGCTGCTGCTAGTTGCAGATATTCGGCTGGTAGTTGGTCGGCTGATGGAGCGCATGGTTTAGGTTTTGAGAGTAATTTACGTATATAGGTTGTGGAGACTGTACTAAATTTTAGAGTGGGGGTGTTTATTTGAGGAGAGGTCTTTTGAAGGGAAGTGGGGGGAGCCATGGTGTTTGCTAGAGAGGTGACTGTTTCAGAGAAGAAGTTGTTGAATGTATTGGCAATTATGTTGGGAGGGGTCTGAGCTAGGTTGGTTGGAGTAGGTGTTTTGGTATTCCCTGGATGGAGCAGTTTATTGATTCCTGACCAGAATTTTTTCTCCTGATTAAATTTGCTGATGACTGCAAGCTAGGCATGGTTATCCACTGACACTAAACTGCTCCAAAAAGAACTGGAATATGCCCATACCTATTGTATTGAAAGCAATCTCAAGGGAAATGCAAAAAAGTGCAGCATAGTAGTATTCAGCAAAAAAGCTCTTCCCACCGCATATGTTATACATGGTACTCCTCTTCAAACAGATACAGTCATAAGAGACATAGGTAATTATGTGGAGAACTCTCTCTCTCACATTTGATCATGTTTCCACCAGGAAGAAGGCAATCCTTCTAAATGGCCCAGTTAATTTCCAAGTGAATATCTTCAAGATCCAAAGAAGTCATCCTACTGATGCACTCCTACCTTATCAGACTGATATTTGAATACAATGCCACCTTTGGTATGTACAAATCCAAGCATATCACTCAAGTGGGAAGGACGTAACTATTTTTAACCAAAACAATGAAAGGCCTTAAATCCTCCATCTATCATAATTGATTAACACGACTCTCCTTATAGTCAGTAGCCTACGGGCTGCTCCTAAGTGACTTGTGTTTCACTTTTCAAGTCATGAAAGACCCAATCCTAGTTCTTTCCAAAACCTGTGGCACTACAAAGTGTGCAGATGATTGTAAATTGGATTTGTTTGTTCAATCTCTCACTAACTCAGAATTTCTCCTGCATAAATTGGACTATGTTAACTGGTACAAGGATAATTGCCTCAAATGAAATGTGAAAAATGTAGTATTGTATATTTTCTAAACAAAACATTTCCACATTGTAACATATAAGCAGCATACCATTATAGTGTCGTAATAGATCTAGGCACTGTTGTTGATAATTTCTTATTTTGATCATCATGCCATTGTAGTAGTATAGAAAGCCATCTGTCTGGTTCATCTAATTTCCAAAACCACTCCCAAAGACTACTTAATCTCCCTTTATTCATCTCACATCAGACCCATTATTGAATATAATGTCCCTTTTGACAAGTATTTGTCTAAACATATTCTTAAGATCCCTCTAAAATTCCTTACTAAAAACATTGGCGGCTGCTAAAAATCTTGATTATCAAGACAGACTGGTAGCCTTTTGTCTATACTGAGTCTCTATATGCTCCCCCATGGAGATCTGTCTAACCTTTCTAGCCATGAAAGATCCAGGCCTCCCTGACCTCCTATTCCTTTGTCAAACAAAATGTTCCAAAAATACACAGTTAAAGGAACTAAACTTTAAACACAGCAATAAGAGATGTTGGCATGATAGTCATATACCAATATATTCCCCACCTCTGGAACAAACTTCCACTATAAGTCAAGCAGAGTAGTACCCTTGTCATCTCCAAGGTAAACTTGGGTAATGAATGAGCAGCCCCAAAAGGTCTACCTTGTGTTACCCTACTTAAGTCTGTCGGAAATGTTTAAATATGGTTTACTGACCAATCTTATTATCTGAAGACTGCATAATACTAGCCTTGAAACTTCTAAATCATTTTCCATTCTCTCTTCAATCTTATTCAGGGAATTCAGTTTCAGCAATTTTCATAAACTAAATGCTCCACATCTCCCTCCAGTTTCATCTTAATACTTTTTAATTCACATCTATCTGGCTTTCATCTTGGCTCATCTAAAATATGTGAAACTCCAATTTAGAGCCTGTTAGCTGTTAAACAGCAGTACATCTATGTGCATTTCAGGTTTTTATTGTCTTGTTAAGACATATACAGATATTTTTCCCCAGAGTATTTGTTGTACAACCATTCATACTTTTTTCTGCTTAAGTCATCTCTAGCACATGCTAGCTGGCAAACTTAAAGGATAGTTGTCACTCATTTGAAATATGCTGCACTACACAACCTGCAAAATGTTTAGCAATAAAGTTTTGTAATCAATAAAGCTGCCTTTTTAGTTAAAAACATGTTGTGAATTTAATGGTGTGGGGCACACCATAAGACAGGAAGTGCAGCTATTTTAGTTTTCAATCAGAATTTCCAGTAGTAAGATAAATGGTTTTGTTCCCAGTGCACATTTTGCGCGCGCGCGCGCACACACACACACAGACACACACACACACACACACACACACACACACACACACACACACACACACACACACACACAATGTAAAAAGTGTACACACCCCTGTTAAAATGTCAGGTTTTTGTGATATAAAAAATGAGACCACAATAAATCATTTCAAAACTTCTCACCTTTAATGTGACCTATAACCTTGTAAATTTAATGGTGTGGGGCACACCATAAGACAGGAAGTGCAGCTATTTTAGTTTTCAATCAGAATTTCCAGTAGTAAGATAAATGGTTTTGTTCCCAGTGCACATTTTGCGCGCGCACACACACACACACACACACACACACACACACACACACACACACACACACACACACACACACACACACAATGTAAAAAGTGTACACACCCCTGTTAAAATGTCAGGTTTTTGTGATATAAAAAATGAGACCACAATAAATCATTTCAAAACTTCTCACCTTTAATGCGACCTATAACCTGTACAATTCAATTGAAAAACAAACAAATCTGTTAGGGAAAAAATATAAAAAATAAAAAAATGTACAATAAGCTGGAAGTGTACACACCCTTAAACTAATATTTTGTTGAAGCACTTTTTGATTTCATTACAGCATCCAGTCTTCTTGGGTACACACCTGCCATCAATTAAAGAGACTGACTAACCCCCAAAAAAGTTCAGCTGTCTTAGTAGGATTTTCCTGACATTTACTCAGTTGCCTGCTACAGCAAAAAACATGGTTCACAGAGAGCTTACAAAGCATCAAAGGGATCTCATTGTTGAAAGGTATCAGTCAGGAGAAGGGTACAAAAAAATTTCCACAGCATTGGATATACTATGGAAGACAGGGAAGACAGTCATTAAAAAATATGGGACAACAGTGACAGTGCAAATAACTGGACATCCCTCCAAAATTGATGACAAGACAAGACAAAAACTGGTCAGAGAGGCTGCCAAGAGACCTACAGAAACACTGAAGGAGCTGCAGGAATTTCTGGCAAGTACTGGTTGTGTTGTTGCCTCACAGCAAGAGGTTCTCCCGTTTGATTCTTGTCTGGAGTGTGGGGAGTGCCTTCTGTGTGGAGTCTGCATGTCCTCCCTGTGGTTGGGTGGGTGTTCAAAAGACATGCATAAATGGGTGTGCCTTCACTGAAGGTTGAACGTCGAGCTAGCACCTCGGGGTTCGTGAAAATCTACTGCCAATCATTAGCAGACCGGAGATCTGCTGTGGCGACCCCTAACCGTGAAAAGCCGAAAGACAACAACAACTGGTTGTGTATTACATGTGACAACAATCTCCTGTATTCTCCGTATGTGTGGGCTATAGGGTAGGGTTACAAGATGGAAGCCTTTTCTTACACAGAAAAACATCCAGGTCTGGCTAAAATTTGCAAAACAATACATCAAGTCTCCCAAAAGCATGTGGGAAAATGTGTTATGGTCTGATGAGACCAAGGCTGAACTTTTTGGCCACAATTCCAAAAGGTACGTTTCGCGCAAGAACAACACTTTGCATCACCAAAAGAACACCATCCCCATGGTGAATCATGGTGGTGGCAGTATTGTGCTTTGGGGCTGCTTTTCTTCAGCTGGAAATGGGGCTTTAGCCAAGGTGGAGGGAATTATGAACAGTTCCAAATACCAGTCACTTTTGGCCCTAAACGTTCAGGAGTCTGCTAGAAATCTGAAGATGAAGAGGAATTTCACCTTTCAACATGACAATGACCCCAAGCATACATACAAATCAACAAAAGAATGGCTTCAGCAGAAGAAAATTAAAGTTTTGGAATGGCCCAGTCAGAGCCCAGACCTAAATCCAACAGAAAATCTGTGGGGTGACCTGAAAAGAGCTGTGCACAAGAGATGCCCTCGCACTCTGACAGATTTGGAGTGCTTTTGCAAGGAAGAGAGGGCAAATATTTCCAAGTCAAGATGTGCCATGCTGATAAACTCCTACCCAAGAAGATTGAATGCTGTAATTAAATCAAAATGTCCTTCAACAAAGTATTAGTTTAAGGGTGTGCACACTTATGCAACCAGCTTATTGTACATTTTTTATTTTTTATGTTTTTCCCCTAACAGATTTGTTTGTTTTTCAATTGAATTGTACAGGTTATAGGTCACATTAAAGGTTGGAAAAGTTTTGAAATTATTTATTGTGGTCTCATTTTTTATATCACAAAAATCTGGCATTTTAACAGGGGTATATATATATATATATATATATATATATATATATATATATATATATATATATATATATATATATATATATTTACAATGTCCCATCATATTGAGAAGACTCAGAACACAGCATACAAAAAATCTTAAAAAAATCAAAAACTTTTTTTTACATGGTGGGGCCAGCCACTTCCACCAGAAAATTATATATATATCCCATCTCTGAGATCACACAACAGCAGGATAAGGAGACGTTCCCAAACACTATTGTACCATGATCTCACACCCACAGCAGCTGTTAAGCTGAAAACAAGTTTGTAAGAGCATTTGCTGCAACTAATATATAATGTATATTTTTTACAAGATAGTTGGCGTTCACATTTGGCTAAGTAGTCTGCCATTCTAGGAGGTCCAGTCTGTTTCAGCCTGGAATAAAGTGCAAGACAAACCAACTTGCTTTTCAAGGGATGGGCTGCACTTCTCATACCATGGCTTTTGCTTTCTAGCTAAAGTACTTCATGTCCCTCTAGTTCTTGTTAATGCCAGGTATGGCTACTGGACATCCCAACACAGCAGACACCGTTACAGTAAGTTCTAAATCTTACTATATCTAGGTTGGTCTTATCAGTGACTGAATGATAAATTGCCTGACCTTGAGGCTGTTCTGAAACATGACCACACCCATGTTTCTATTGTAACGGATACATGGTTCCATTGTAAAGATAACACTCCCTCCTTACTTATGGTACGGTTCATCATTGTACCTATGGGGTTATCTCCATGTTTATCAGATTATATAAGCTCTGAGCAGATACACTGAGGCCCATAAAATTAACATACTGAAATCCAACATACCCCTAATAATCTGCTTTAGGACCCTGCCCCTGTCCACAGAACACTATGACAGATTCCCAAAAGTACTCGTGGTACCACCCTTAAAAATGCCTTTGTGTTGCAAGAGATTTCACCTACTCTTAGATTAATGGTGTGCCTATGCCTAAAAGCTGGGTATGCCAAAAATTTCTGGATCTCATAAATAAAAGTTCCATAGAATAACTAGTTAGCCAGCCCATAAGGGGTTAGAACATTCTAGTACTAATCCTTACCAACACAGCCCCAAGTATGCAATGCCAATACTATCTCCATATCAGGTGACGCGAGACAAGAAAATAGTAACATTCTCCTTTCAAGTTGCAAACTCAGTCATTGTAAACAATTGTGAATTAAGCACTAACTTAGAACCTTCATCACAGAATCTGAGTAGGTTTGTATGTCTAATCTCAATCTCACCAGCCCTTATGCAGATTCAGCTGCCATTTATGCATCTACATATATGTACAGCTGTAGCAGTCCCCAGTAGAACCAAGTAGGACTGGAAATTTTAAAATAAGCTCTTAAGAGAAAAAAAATTATATAAGCTCTTTAACAAAAGAAAAAAAAACTGAAAGTCCTGTAGCACATCTAACCAAGGTCACTTGAGGCAGTTTAGGATTAACATGGATAGGCTTGCAAAGGGTCTAGGGCTGCTAGCCTAGTAACCTCCTATGAACCTATAAATCAAAAGCTGGTCACATTAAAGACTCTATCACAAGGGTGAAGAAGGAATTAGAAATGGCCATCAGGAAGTTCAAAGCTTAACATGAACTAAAACTGACACTGGAAGTACAACCACAAGGTTTTCTTTATTCATATTAAAACAGCTCACCGAGCAGTGTTTTGAACCTTTCAATATGACATTATTCATGCTGACCCTAAAGATATTGCTAACTTACATGTAGAGTGATTTAACACTAACCTTACCCCAGAAGCAATCATCGAAGTTCCACAAATCCCTTACTCCCAGACATCCCTAAGATTACCACGGACCAAGTCCTGGATGTGCTTTCAAAAGCTAAAAATATTTCTTCTATGGGCCTAAATAATGTACCTGCCTAATAATAGCAGCAAACAAAGCCCTGCTGCCCTCCTCTTGCACTTGTTTCAGCCTAGCCATAGGCTATGTCCCTGAGGTATAGAAAACAGCTTTACAAAGGGGGCCTACCACATACCTTGGGAACTATAAACCCATCAGCCTTAGCTAGCTTAATTTGCAGTGCCAAGTAATCTAGTATATCTGACTTTATAAACTGCAGTAGTCAAAACTTTGGACAACTGGACCTAGAATAGTTTTGCCTTGTCAGGTCTATTCAGTAAATTTCTTCAAAAAGGTCACAAAGACAGTGGATATGAGTCATAGTCCATACAGCATTTCTGGATCTGGCCAAGCCTTTTGATATTATACCTCATGGGGGCATGGTAAATAAGATAAAAAACCCTCAGGGTAGGCCTTTATGCTAATATATGTATTACAAATGATTTATTTCTGAGCAACTGAAGCACATTCGTTCTACTCAATGTCCAAAAAATAAATGTTAAAATCAATGAGTTTGAAAACTGCATATACAGCAAAACCTTTTTTTTTACAGGGGGACCCCCTTCACTCCTAAATTATATATAGCAACTAATGGTCGCACCATATTAAAGAAAAGGGGGAAAAATCCCCCAGCAAGTGCTTTATTGGCTTGTACAATACAACACGTGCAGAGAATCTTGCAATAATATTACATTTTCACAGTAAATCCACTCAGCCATCAGTGCATCAACCACCTGTAACTATTCCCATGCAAATTGGCTGAAAGATTAAGATAATTAATGTTGCAGATGCCACTTCATAAATTAATAACTAGTGGAAACCCCAAGGCTCAGTGCTGGTACCCCCGCTTTTCCACATATATGTAGACAGGAAGTCAAAATAAGGAAAGTTATCTCCACTAAGAGACCAGTCACCAGTGCAGTCCCTTTGGGTTCTCTGCTGGGACCTTTCCTGTTTGGCATCTATTGTTTTGAAGGAAAATCCAGTACCAAAGGTCTTTGGCTCACTAAGATTGTAGACAACTGTAAACTAGAAGTACTCTTTGAATCTCCAGTTGACTTAGCCATCCTGTAGGGAGGTTTATCCCAAATAAATAACTGGTACCAAAACCATGGAATAAAACCAAATGCCAAAAAATAAATTATTGTATTCTTTTGGAAGCCATCTACCTTGGGGAACTACCCCATTAACAACATGCCCCTACTTGAATAACGCCATTCAAAGTGGCAGTACAAAATGTGTGAATAGCATAACAGAAGACTGTTGAGCACCAAAGAGCCCGTGACCCGCTTCTCATCTTGGGACTGGTGCTACTGTTTTGCTTCTGGTGAGAGAAGAAGCAAAGTTGTGTGCTATCACACTGTATCCCAGCAGAGTGAAGCTGTAATGAGATGAGCATTAACTAGTAGTAGCCAGGCAGTATCCATTCAGGCAATGCCCCTCTTTCTTGACAAACTCACTAACCAAAAGCCGGCAAAGACTGGTATGCAGCAATAAAAATTATTTCTGGGTCTAAATCCAAAACTTTCAATATAGGTTATACTATAGACAGATGGGTTAAACATATTTATAGCAATATCCCACATCTTATGATTGATTCATGGGATTTTTTGAGCAAATTAACACCTTTGGTGTGGAATCTTGAATATATTTTTGTTACGATAGATGTTTGTGACCTATTTTCTAGTATTCCCAAAGAAGAAGGTTTAGATTATTTTTGTAATAGTCTTAGAAATTATTCTAGTCTAAGCTGGGACAAAATTGTTCTTATTTTAGATATGATGTCATTAGTATTGGACCATAATTACATTGCATTTGAAGGTGAAATCTTTAGACAGAATAAAGGAATGGCTATGGGTGCATCTTGCGCACCCATTTTTGCCAATTTAGTTATGTTGGACTGGGAGACTAAGTATGTCTTTAATAGTCTATACAAAGCAAACATAATTTTTTATGCAAGATTTTTAGATGATATTTTTATTTTATGGAAGGGCCCTAAGGATGATATAGTCAAATTTGTCGAGTATATTAACGCTACTACAGATTTTTTAAAATTTGCTTTTAATATTAGTGATAGAGATATATCATATTTGGATACTTTTATCTACAAGACAATAGATGGATATGCATCTAAAGTTTATAGAAAGACAACTTTTTCAAATGACTATGTTTATTTCACTAGTAATCATCCACGACATATATTCAAGAACATTGTAAAGGGTCAATGTATTAGGGGAGCTAGAATGTCATCTACGAGATTGGAAATGGAAAATGAAATGATTTTCATTTATCAGCTATTTAAGGATAGAAATTATCCCAAAGAATTATTGGATGACACTATTAAATATGTCAGCTCCCAGTGGGATCAAAAATATAAACCTTTATTGGGCAAACAAGATATTATTCAAAAAGTACAAACAGGAAATAAATTTAGGGAAGATAGAGTGTGTGTTCTTACATATTCTCCTTATGTAAATTACATTAAGGATATAGTAACTAGATATTGGGACATTGCCACAGTTACAGATTCTAGTAGAGAAAAGTTGGGTCAGTATCCGATTATAGTCTATAAGACTGCACCCAATATTAAGAAATTATTAGAGAATGCAGGTAGACAAGATTTGAATAAGAAGGAAAAATGGACAAATACAAAGAAATGTGGAAGTTGTAAACAATGCAAATATATAAATATTTCATCTCATATAATATTAGAGGATGTGAATCATACTAAAATTAGGAGTAGGGGTGGTTATTGTCACACAAAACAAGTGGTGTACTTAGCTAAATGTAATTTATGCCCTGCATTCTATATAGGAAAGACGGAGAGGCAATTGAGAAAGCGGATATATGAACATTATTATAAGATCAAAACTAAGGACCCCAATAATGCCCTATACAGACACATTAAAGATGCAGGTGAACAACACACCTTTTTGTTCACTATAATTGATCAGGAATATATTAATCCATCAGGTGGGGATTGGAAAACTAAACTTGCATGTAGGGAGAGTAAGTGGCAGATTCTGGTGGATGCCACTAGAACCCCAGGACTTAATGATTTTATTAGTATTAAACCTTTCCTTAATATATGATCAAATTTATATAACATGATTTTACAGACATTTTAGATAGTATTTATTTGATATGATATGACAGTATTTGATATTATGGTAACACATTTCTTTTTGTATATAACAAATGTATTTTATATATATTCATACATAGATTCCAGTTCACATATTTTATACATTATTTAATAATATTTTGAGATATTTATATTTATTATTAATGTAATATTTATTAAGTATTTATAATCTATATGTATTAAATTTATCTAGTAGAGAGTATTTTAAGTATAGAATGCCAGTTTATTTATTAATAATTATGTATTAAAGCATGTAGGATATGTTTGTTGTTAGAAGAGTGGTGTGTCTTTAAGTAATCTGTTTGGTTTGGCGCCAAAACAAGTTTAAATTTTTCAGACAGTGGCACCTTATTGTGTTCTGATGATGTCTGCAATCAGCAGATGAAAGCGCTTAACATCTATGTGATTTACATTTTTGGATGATCGTGTTTATGTAGTGTATTCAGTCGTGTTTTTCTATATTAAAGGTTTCAATTGAGGAGCTGCGTTAGCCTTTATTGCTGTACACCAGTCTTTGCCGGCTTTTGGTTAGTGAGTTTGGGCTTGCTTTTCACTATTTCCTCTTTCTTGACAAGTTAATTCTTTCTTTTCAGTAAGCACTGTTTGATTTGCTGTTGTCTAACTTAACTTCAGAATATCTGCCTAAATACTTTGTCCATAAACCAGAGTCTACTTAGTTTCCCCTCAAGTCTTTGGTAGTGCCCTATATAGACACAGACACCTTGAGTTGACATTTTTCCTGTAAAAGCACCATTTCAATTTCATCAATATCTAGTTGCACACAAGACTAGTTTTTAATGACAAGCACTGCCCCCAGAGCGGGAAGCTGGATACTCCTGACATTACTTTATATTCTCATGCCAACCATTAATCCATAAAACAGGGTCTGTTACCATGGATATAAACATTCCCACTATCTCTTTCCATCTTGGTGGATATGGGCATAGTGAGACAATGTAGAAATTGCCTTGTGTTTACTGACAATCAGATAATTCTCAAACTGCTATGGTATGTGAGAAATGTATTTACACAGTGACACTGAAGGCAAAGCTCTTACATAACAGCACTCCTAATGTCAATCAGGTTATCAGTAGTCCACATGCTGTAGCCATCACAAACAATTCAAATCAGATACATAGACCCACACATGCTGAGGCACTTAAATGTAAACTTCTTAAATCCTAAATACCTCCTAGACAAAGTACACATAGTAAATAGCCTTGGCAGCCCCAAATGTGCTCTTTCAAAACAGCACTCATATTAACACATACAGCTACATCTCATGGAGCCTCTACTTCTAAGCCCATAAGGTAAGCCACCACACAATCCAAAATAGGTTCATAGGTTGGCACTAGGCTATTGGCCCTAGGGCTTATACAAGCCAAGCTATATATTTCTTCCCACAATATTTACTTCCCTGGACCCCTGTCTAGCATTCTGGTCTTTGGAAGTTCCATTGAGAGACACTGATGTCCCTCTCACCAGGATGAGAAAGGAGATATTCATGGTCAGTTGCTTATCGGGAGCTAGGATCCTCCACAGTATGCACGCACTCAGGTCATTGGACCAAAGTAACAATGACAGTGGAGAATCCTCAAGACACAGAAACATTCCTACAAGGGATCTAGGCTGGGCCCAGGGGGAGGATGGCCCACCTGTTGTAGAAGGAAGTAGTAGTCTACAAAAATCACAAAAACTGATAGGGGAAAACAGAGCCATACAGACAGAGTGAACTATTGAGGATAAGAAAGAAATTATATCTTGTTACTATTATGCAGGAAGCCCAGAATTTCCAGACAGAATATATACAAAAAGATTAAGAGAGGACTAAAAGGAAAAGAAATACTTTCACAAGAAAAACTGTCAGAAGCTTCAAATAAAAATTTGTGTTCATTAAAACAGACTTATGAAAAACATTATATAGACCAAGAAACTTTGGGCGGTTTGGAAAAAGAAGTGACTGAGGAAGTGTAAAAATATAAAGAACAAAAACTAAAGATTTTTGAAAAGTATAAAAAAGAAAGAAATATGGACATGGGAAAGAAAGATCGATCTGATATGGTGCAACATTTACACATAGGAGAAAGTAAAACTGATCAATACAAAAAGAGCAGCACCAAAGATATTTAAAGAGGAATTCAGGCAAAAACATCTGGAAATAGAAAATTTTACAATACAGAAAATAAGAAAACAGAGGCAATGTAAAAAAAGAAAATTAGTAATGGAGAAGTAAAGTTAAAGAAACAGAAACTGAGGTCATGGATTACCTGGGAAGTGAAGGATTTAGTGTAAAAAATCTAACTCTGATAACATCACAGCAGGATAGAGCAATGAATCCCCAAATTAAGGAGAAACCAGTAGAGCAGGAAACATCTGATCGGTTGCCATAGGAAGATACTTTGGAGCCTCCCATAGGAAATTAATACAAAAGTTCAGCTGGAGTTGCACAGCAATGGAAGGAACAGGAAACTGTGGCAACTCTGATGTAGTGTTGTGGAGTGATAGGCCAGTGAGTTCCCATATGAAAGAGCAATAGATGACACAAGATGAAACTGAAGAGAATGTGGCTCAGGATTATGCTCTGGTACTTTCTGTAGAATGCCTACAAGAAATGGAGAACAAAGAATGCGCCCTCAATTTAGAAGAAAATGGTCTAAGACAAGAGCCACTTGATTTAATAGAGGTGTAGACATTAAGATCAATGAAAAAAATAGACTACAGAAAGTCAATAAAACCCCAAAAGTTTGATAAAACAAATGAACACAGTAATTAGGATTGCTCAGAGAGATTCATGTGATAAAACAGAAGTAAATAGGATATATTACTGTGCAGCTAAGTTAACAGATAAAGTCTTACCAAAAAACACAGGCAGTGAGGGAAAGGGAGGAATGCCATCATGGAAATATCAAACTGAGAAAACTATAAAGCAGTTATGACAAGTGTCACTGTTAGAAGAGCATAAAAGAGGAAACAGATTAACAAAAATACTCAGAAAGATAGATGTGATAAAAGCAATCTGCAGTATCAGAACAGATCAGGATCTATTGTGCACTATCGTAAATATCTAAAAATATCAGCAAATGCAGAAAAACGTACAAGATATGCAGCTAAAGATAAAGGAAAACACAGAATAAGCAATTTATTGATGACCCAAAAAAATTTTATAGAGAATTGGGAAGCAAAGCAAAAGGAATTGAAACACCACCAAAAAACAGTAAAAAATGGATACATTTTGGAGAAATATCTATAAAGATCCTGTGGAACATAACAAAGATGCTTAATGGAAAGAAGAAGTAAAAGAAAGACTAAGAAGTTCAAATATACAGGATATGAAATGGGATGAAGTAACGGCCAGAGATATTGGAATAAAATTTAGGAAAGCTCCTTACTGGAAAACCACAGGCCCAGATGCAGTACCTAACTTCTGGCTAAAAGTATTAACCTCTTTACATGAAGATTTAGCCCTGAGTAACAACTACTTATATGTGTACCATGAACAGACACCAACCTGCTCAACAGGAAAACAATACTCCTACTTAAGAGTGAACCTGCAAGCTATACTAAAATTTATAGACCAATAACTTGCCTTCCGACAATGTATAAACTATACACTGGAATGCTGACAAAGTTTATAGTCATTTAGAAGAAAACTCACTTATGGCAATAGAAAAAGGGGTAATAAAAGAAAGTCATATGGAACAAAGGATCATTTTGTTGGCAAGTAAAGTCATACTGTAGAACTGTAAAAAGGGGAAGAATCTAAGTATAGCTTGGATAGTTTAAAAAAGCATTTGACAGTATCCCACATTCATGGATAAAAGTGTGCTTAAATATTTATAAGATACACCCTACACTGATTGATTACATTACAGGGACCATGAAACAGTGGCAAACCACTTTGCAATTAAGCTATGACAAAGGACAAATTATTATTCCAGGGTTAATAATTCAAAGGGGGATATTCTAGACTGACTATCATAGCTGCTCTTTTTGTCTTGCCCTTAACCCATTAAGCTGTCACCTTAACAGATTAGGTCATGGCAACAATTTGGCTCCAGAAAAAGTATAAAGACTTCTATTATTTTTTTGTGAATGTTTTAAAACTGTATAGCTCATCAGATGAGGAATTGAAAGCACACCTGCAAGTGGTCAAAACTTTTTCAGATGCTATAAGAATGTCATTTGGTCTTGATAAATGTTCAAAAGCAACCTTTAAAGAAGGAAAGCTGCAGCATTAAGAAAACATAACTTTGGGGCAGGAATGTGATATAAACTAAATTGAGCAAGGAGGAGTGTAGAAATATTTAGAAACTGATGAAGGATCAACAATAAAACATGAACAAATGCAAATAAAACTTAGTAGGTAATATTTTAGAAGACTAAAATTAATACTGAAAACAACGCTGACATCTAGGAACCAAGTCCAAGCTCTTCCTGTCCTAACTAATATTTTGGAATGATTCACTGGCCCCAAGGATCTGTTGGACAGGAAAACAAGGAGGATGCTTTATGCTTGTCAAATGATTTATAAAAATTCTGTGTATACCAAGACTATATTCCCCATTCTGAAGTAGGTATGATCCTCCTCAAAATTCATTACATGTATAGATCTGCAACTGTAGGAATGCATACCTATCTGCTGACCTCACAAGATCCAAGTGAAAGTTTTAAAACATGAGAATAAGTTTAAGATCACTTCCCTGCTTAATTTAGCAAAAGCACATTGGTGTCAAGCGGGAATGGAAATCAAACCAGAAGTAGATAAATATCAGGCAGCAACTGAATGTGCCAAAAAACAAAAGAATACAAGGTGAGGGATCAGATGAGAAGGTAAGAAATGTGGAAAATGCATAAATATAGTTGCAGGTATAGAAAACTGTTGGAACAACCTCATGTTGATCAGGACTGAAAACAGGAATGGTTAAGGAGAGGTGAATTTAAACCAAAAGACAAAAGGTTAATATTGGTGGCCCAATATAGTGGAATACGTACATGTTGGTTTACAAAGTCCATTGTACATGTGGGAGAAACAATCAAATGTAAGTTTTTTTTAAAACAGAATTGGAAACAGTCACATATCTTGTTGCTGATTGTGATATACTAATGGCAGAAGGACTGTATACTGAAAGCCATAATAATGTGGTGAGACTATTGCATTGGTGTTTGCACAAACATTATAATGTGGAAGTAGCTGAAAAACACTGGACACATGAGCCACAAGGCAGTACAGAAAATTATGATTATTATATCACATGGGATCACCCATTACCAACAGTTCAAAAAATAGATGCAAGAAAACCATATAAAATAGTCCATGAAAAGAAGGCAAAAGTAGCATTGATCATTGACATTGCTACACCCAGTGACTACAGTGTCTTTTGTACAGAGAGAGACACAGTCTTAAAATATCAGGATTTGCAGGTAGAAACAAGGGCAGTGTGGAAGAAGGATTCTCAGACAGTTCGAAAACTAGTAGGAGCAATGGGTCTTGTACAAAGAATTTACAATCGCACTTAGATATGTTACCAATACATGTAACTCTGTATGAATTGTAGAAAAAGCCATTACTGAACCCATTGCAGGTGCTGTGAAGAGCACTTCTAGCTAACAAAGATTGAAACAATACTAATTTCATGAACTTTAATCATAATTTGACTTAGGAATGGGGTCCATTCCTGTCATGGTATTAGGAACCCAAAAGACTTGGAGAGAGAAGACAGAAGATATAGCAAATGTACTGGCTGACTAATGCATCTCCAACTTTACCCCCCCCCCTCAACCTTTCCTCAGGAAATGCCATCAAAAATAACTTCCCTGCTACCTTAATCAGCAAGAATCATAAAACAATAATCCCAAGATGTTTCAGCCATCTATTAACAAACTCCTTAATCCTGGTAAAATACCCTCTAACCTAATCCATTTCCATTTGAAACCAATTTAAACATTTGTAAATTTAACTCAGAATTCATAACAGCAGTTGCTTCCCTGATAAAACCTGGCATTCGATCACTTCATTCTCTCTCTCCCTAAAAATAGCAACTTTCAGCCCTCCTCCCTCCAGCCTGTCTCCTTAGCAACCATGAAAAAATACCTAAACAAACTTAAACCAACTACCATTACCCCTAACAGTCTCCCTTCTGAATATCTCAGACTGACATCTAAAGCACTTGAATGCCCAGTATCAGTCCTTAACAAGAGATCCATACAAGAGTCTTCTGTCCTAGACCCATGGAAACAAATTGCACATTATACCTCTGCATAAAGCTGGCACCTACTATGGCCTGTCCATTTACAGTTTTGTTGCTATCTCCCTCCCTTAATACTGGAGAAATGTGTTGATTCCCAATTACTTCACATTATTAATCCCAATCACAACACAGTTTTTGGCCTAGTCAGCACACAGATACAGCACTACTGCCATTTCTTAATACTGTTGACCAAAACAGAAATGAAGAAAAGCACGTTGCCTTGTTATTCCTTGATCTCTCTGTAAGGTATTTGATTATGTTTCTTATTCCAAACTGTTAGGTATGCTTTCCAGCTTTGGTCTCTCTAACACTTTGTTTATTAGTTTAACAGCTACCTTAGTAAAGAATTCTCCAAAGGATCAATTCTAGAACACCAGTTGCTTAACATTTATTAGTTATGTAATTTCAGCCCCTTTCCATTCTTCTCTAATGCAATATGTTAAGAATTTGATCATTATCTGCTCTGTTACCTCTATATCACAGTTATAAGACCTATCCCATAAATCATTCTCCTTGCAGAAAACTAAACAAACGTCTCAGAGGACAAATAAAATCTACCAAAGCCAAATCTGAGGTAAATTTGGTCTCCCAGGCCAAGGAAAACCACAAGGCATTCTTTAGCTATGTCCACAACCTCAAAGACAATACACAATTGTGTGCAGAGCTCACTGTAAATGGATCCACCTATACTGAGCCAGAAGATATAGCGAACCTACTGGCTGATGAATTCAACTTCAACTTTGTCCCTCTCCCTCCCTCTGAAAATGGACATGTATCCAGTCGGACCTTCCCGGTCAACAAATGTAAAATAAATAAAAATAAATAAATAAATTATATCCTTAAATGTGAACAAGTTTCTTTTCATTCCTTATAATACCCCCCATTACATGCCTCCCCGATGATTGGATGGGAAATATAAAATTCAACCCAGGGAACACTTCTGTGGCTCTGCTCGACAGGGGCACAGGAAAATAATTTTCTTGGGTGGCGAAAGCCATGGTACCTTTTTGGCTAGGCTTATATAGGCCCTAGGGCCAATAGTCTAGTACCTACCTATGAACCTACTTATAACTCCTTACTCTCACTACATCCCTTACTTCCTTACTGCTATCTGATTCTCTTCCCTGGCTTTCTCTCTAAATATACCATAAGCCTGTTTTTCCTTCAATTCATATTGCAATTCCTATTTGTATTAGACTAACGTACCTTTAGTTTCTCTACAAAATGTCTAAAATTTCTCTAAATATTAAATGATTGTCATATACCTAGCATCGATTAACAAATATTTATGTGTCTAATTTGTTGTAATTATCTAAACTGCAGATATTTTGCTTTATTTTTTGAAGATTGTAAAATTATTGTTCTTAAAAAACTGTTTTGTAATAGTTTGGAGGTTTTCTCCGCAGTCCTCTGCTGAAAATGGGCTTCTACCCAGTTGGACTCTCCCCATAATGAAACGTCAGTAAATAAATAACTAAATAATAAACAAACCATCAAGTCAAAAAAAAAATGAAAAGAAAAAAAATAGAAAAACACCAAAAACTAAGGCTCCTATATAGAGGTAAACTCTACCTATCTGACTCAGTGCACAAGAGCATAGTGTCTAATTACCTATCAACCAGCACTCCAGTCAGACTCCCTAAGTAAAACAGTGTCAAAATTCATTGCTAACCTACAAACACAAATCTCCTTACTTAGCCCTCTGGAAACTAAACTGTTTCAGAATTTCCTAACCACCCCAACATCATGCATTTAAAAGCTGGTCATAAAATACTCTGTCTGAAAAAAGTCCAGTCTCTAGTTCAGTTTAGCATTGGTACTTACCATCTGGAAACTTCTACTCCACTGATAAGTGCCTGCCCTCAACAAAATAATAGCTAAATTGTAATGGAAATGCACTTAACCTACAAAATTAAATTCTGGAATAAAAATCTCCCACTCTAAGGCAAATAAACAACATCCACCTGTTTAAAAACAGTCTACCACAGAGGTACCTAACCAAGAGGATTACTGGCCTCAAACAGTTGCCCTATGCAGCACGACTGAAAAAGCTAAGACTGTTCTCTGTTGCATACCGCCTTCTCAGAGGCGATCTCTGTCTAACGTACAGAGCCATGTCCAACCCAGAATTGTTGAACATGCTCCATCTTAGCAAAACCAAATTTACTCGAGCTACACGCTCTAGGGATATAAGCCTCAACATAACAATGAATAGAACATGCTGGAGGGATAGATTCCTTCAGAGACTTCCTTACTTTGGAACAGGGTTCCAATCAACATAAGACAGAGCTCTCACTATCACTCTTCAAGAGGAACCTTGATGAGTGGATGGGTAACAGAAAGTTCACACTGGGGATCACACCAACAGCACTACTAGATAGGGGCCAAGGGTACTAGCTGCTAGTACAAGGGTCTAGGGAACTACTAAAGGGGCAGTGAATACCGCACAATGTGGCTGGGCTAATATATGCCTTCGGGCAGATAGCCCAGTACCAACCTATGAACCTATAAAACCTTTCCTCTAACACTTATGGATATGCCCTTGTGCTTCACCTCCAGACTAATTTCTCATTATCTCCTTTATCCTTATCAAGTAACAAAGAAAAAACGTCGCTGGGAACTGCTGCTGTGTAAATCAAAATAAAATTTATTAAGACACAAGTAAAACAGAGTAAGCGCTTTCGGGCCAAAACCCTTCATCAGACAAAGTACTACAGACTAACAGTTCATATTTAAAATACTTAACAACCAATAAGGGTTCAATAAAAAGCCCGCCTATTTCTAAGGGCCGGCTTAAGGGGTACTACATCATTAAGCCCTGGATCTATGTGTGCTGTTAATTCTAAAATCCATCTTGACTCCATTGCCTCGGTCTTTAACCTGATATCACCACCTCTTTTATTCAAAAAGACATTCACAATCACTCTAAATTTAAACTGATGAGTCGGATTATCCTTAATATGATTGTAAAGGGCATTGTGTTCATCACAATTCCTGATGGATGAAAGATGTTGCAAGATCCTAACCTTCAGCATGTTATTTGTTTTACCAACATAATAACTTGAACATGATACACAGTCAGCCAGATACACAACATCAGCGGTCCTACAGGTGGCTCTGCCCTTCAATAATAAGCTCCTACCTGTAGAGGGATGTATAAAAATTGTTTCCCTGTTGATGAAACCACAGGCCTTACAACTGCCGCATGGAACAGTGCCCTTAGATCTAGGTAAACATTTAACATCACTGTTCTCCCTATCATGACAAAGTATGTCTTTAAGATTCTTATTCCTCTTATAGCAGAACTGTGGACTAACCCCTACTATGTCCCTTAAGCTGTTATCACTGGTGATGATATTCCAATTCTTGCTAATGATGTCACACATCCCTTTAACATTGCTTCCATAAGTCAGCATTCTCCAAAGGATCAATTCTAGAGCACCAGTTGCTTAACATTTATTAGTTATGTAATTTCAGCCCCTTCCCATTCTTCTCTAATGCAATATGCTAAGAATTTGATCATTATCTGCTCTGTTACCTCTATATCACAGTTACATGACCTATCCCATAAATCATTCTCCTTGCAGAAAACTAAACAAACGTCTCAGAGGACAAATAAAATCTACCAAAGCCAAATCTGAGGTAAATTTGGTCTCCCAGGCCAAGGAAAACCACAAGGCATTCTTTAGCTATGTCCACAACCTCAAAGACAATACACAATTGTGTGCAGAGCTCACTGTAAATGGATCCACCTATACTGAGCCAGAAGATATAGCGAACCTACTGGCTGATGAATTCAACTTCAACTTTGTCCCTCTCCCTCCCTCAGAAAATACCATCAAATATAATTCCCACTGCTATCACTAGGGAGCAGGTCCTTAATCCTCCTTCTAAGGCCAAAAACTCTGCATCAATGGCCCCAGACAATATCCCAGGATGCCTTCTAAATAGCATGAAACATGACCTATCAGGGCCTCTGGAATTGCTATTTAACTATAGTCTCCAAACAGGCTTTGCGCCTCATGAATGGAGAACAGCAGCAGTCATTCCTCTGCACAAAGGTAGGCCATCCACAGACCCTAGAAACTACAAACCCATAAGTCTCACTATTCTTATATGTAAAGCCATGGAAAGAATTATCATGGAAATGATCCGTCCAGACAGTGGACCCAACCCAGTTTGGTTTTGTCAAGGGCAGGTAATGCCTACTCAACCTAGTGGTCTTATTTGAAAATGTCACTAAAACAATGGATGAAGACAAAATGGTTCACACTGCCTACCTTGACCTGGCCAAGGCATTTGACACAATACTCCACTCCAGCATTGTTGACAAACTCAAGAGGTTAGGTACAAATGTGTATGTCACGCAGTTGATAGCCAACTGGCTCAGAGACAGGACCCATGAAGTTAGAAGTGGGGAGTTCACCTCCACAAAGAGGCCAGTCACAAGTGGAGTCCCTCAGGTATCAGTCCTTGGACCGCTCCTTTTTGGCATTTACTTGTCTGAAGTCAAGGCCAATGTCAGTGGTTTCTGGCTGACTAAATTTGATGACTACAAATACAGCTGTCATCGAATCCCACACTGACACAAATGTTCTCCAGGAGGGGCTGACACAGACAAACTAGTGTCAGAGCCATGGACTAAAACTAAATGCCAAGAAATGCATAATATCTTTCTGGAAGTCATTTACCCCTGGTAACTATCATATTGACAACACACCCCTTAGAGTTGACCCAGTAGTCAGGGACCTAGGGATACACATCTAACCTTTGACCATCACATCTCTACAGTAATGAGGAAATCATTCTATGTTGTGCAACTTATAAACAAAGGTATGGCATTTAAGTCCAAGGAAGTCATTGTTCCACTGTATTCGGCATTCATCAGAGCTATCATTGAGTACAATGCCTTCCTTGGTGTGTACCTAACCAGGCATATCCAACAAAAGGAATATCCACAGAGGTTCCTGAATAAAAGAATACAGGGTTTAAGTAAAATGTCCTATGCAGATTGCTTCAAGGATCTATCCCTGTATTATTTATCCTACAGGCTTTTGAGGGGATATCTATGCCTGACATACAGAGCATTGCCAGACCCCACTCTGATGGGCCTCCTGCATATGCACAAAACAAACAGCACCAGAATTACCCATTCTAAACACTTAAACCTTGCCTGTGATAAATAAGACCTGCTAGAGAGACAGATATGTATCCCAGAGATTACCCAGCCTCTGGAAAAGGCTTCCCATCCATGCGAAGTAGAGTTCCTCCCTAACTAAATTCAAACCCAACTTGGACAATTGGATGGGGAACAGGAAATTCATCCCTTGTTTGGCACCTATGTCTCTAATGGACACAGGCAACCTATAAATGGTTCACCTCTCAGGCCCCCTGCTTGTAAATGTTTCATTTCCCAAGCACCTGCTTACACTTATCAAGGGTATCAGAACTTGTCAGAGATTTGGGAGGCATGGCTAGGCTTAAAAAGGCTCTTGTGGTCATTAGCGTAGTAAACACCTATGAACTAGCTAAAACAATCGAATCTGTTAGTAAATCAAAAAAAAAAAAAACTAAGCTAATGCTATTGTTGCAGTATTACAGATGTCAAACAACTTCACATTCATTCCATGATATCAAAATTAAAAAAAAGTTTCTCACACTAGACTACTTGATTTTATAATAAACATTTTAAATTCAGTCTTTACCTTCAGACCTTCTATTTTACTTGCATTTCTTTGTTAATTGTTTTATTTTGGTTTTAAACTAATTTTTCTCAGTTAAAAATTGACCTGAGGGTGGAAAGCCCACTCTACTCAGTGTCACTAGGGCAAGATATGCACCCTAATCCTGGCCCCACTTCTGTAACCAAACAGCCAATCCCCAACCATGGTGATCCAATTTTTGCTGCAATAAATGTTAGAAGTATAATAAATAAATAAAAATGATGAACTACATGACTGGATTACCTATAATAAACCTAATGTTCTCACTGTAACTGAAACTTGGCTTAAACCCAGATAAACAACTCCAAAGCTATACCTCCTGGCTATAACATCATCCGTAATGGCCGTATAAAGAGGAAAGGTGGTGGTATTGTTTTAGTATTTCACAATACTTACCACATTTCCCCTTACAGCAAACCAGCATCAACATTTAGTTCAGCAGAGCTTCTGATTGCCTTCCTTAAAATAAACAATTATAAACATATGTATTAATGTCCTTTATATTCCTTCTGACAGCAATACAGCTGTACTGGAAGATATTCCACCTTGGATATCAATAACATTTCCACAAGAAAAAATAGTACTAGGTGATATGAATGTCATTTGGTTGGACATAAGCTAACTCCCCTTCATTTAACATGCACTGACATGGTTTCAAACAACTAATTAATAGCCCCACACCTTATAGCAAGTCATCAAATTCTACATTAGACTGAATTCTAGTATCAGAGCCTAGCAAATACTCCACCACAGGTACAATGTCAGGCTCTTTCAGTGATCATCTCCCAATCTATATGACTAGATATCTTGCACATCCACTTTAACAGCATATTTATAAAACACATAACCTTTCCAAGTTTATCCCAGAAATGTCATCTGTTAACTGGAACTTCCTAAAGATCCTCCCCTTAGATGATGCTGTAATTGAATTCAGTACAACTTTTCTAAATAACTTAAATAGCCTTGCACCTCCTAGGAGGAAGAGACTGAAAACAAATAATGCAATTTGGCTAGTCAAAAAGAGCAAAATGCTAATGAAGGATAGAGAAAAGCATGGAAAGAATGGCAAAAATATAAAACACCTAAATATTTTAAACTTCAGAATGCTTCACAATCATACTAAACAGCAAATATTTGAAGATAAAAACTATATTATAACTTTCAGAATAACCCTAAACACAACTCTAAAAAATTTGAACATCCATTAAAGAAATATTACATCCTAGCCAAAAATTCAACCCAAACCCCTCCCCAATTAACTCACCACTCAAAACTGCAATACAGTTCAACTTTTGTTTTACAGATAGTACAGCAGTTCTAACCAAGGACTCAGCATCTGATCCCAGCCCTGCCCAACAGCCGCATATCACCAAATCCACTTTCACCTTCAAATCTGTACCCACATCCTGTGTAAAACTTCTCTTAAACTTAAACCATCTTCTTCAGCTGATGACCTTCCAAGCGAGTACCCAAAAATAGCAGTCAATAGCATTGCCTATCCTGTCTTAATCCTTATAAATGGGTCAATCCAGGAATGCCATGTCCCTTCTCTATGGAATTATCCCTCTGCACAAAGGAGGAACTTCAAAAGACATCAATAACCTTAGATCTATAGCAATCTTATCTCCCCTCACCAAAATACTTAAAAATGTATTCAAAAACAATTGCTAGACTATATCCGGCAGGAAGCACTTCTATCCCTTACACAGCATGGCTTCTGTCCTTCCCATAGTACTACCACTGCCCTTCTAACCTATAGAGATACTGTCAATAAAGCTAGGGATAATGGCAAACTAGTCGCTTTCTTTTTTGTAGAATTGTCTAAAGCCTTCAACACAGTTTATCACAGCAAACTTCTACTTCCAACATCCCCACTAAGTTTTTCTCAGCCCACCCTTCTGTGGTTCAAAAGCCACTTGTCCAATAGGTATCAGTCAGTAAAATGGCACTCCACATTCTCTCCTCACTTCCCAGTTACCACTCGTGAACCACAAGGCTCTATCCTTGGTCCCCTTGTCTAACATTTTCACCAACACTCTCTATAGATCCATACAGCAGGCCACCCTAATACAAAATGCAGATGATTCCACTATCATTTGCACATCTGATATTATACACCTCCAAAAAATTAATGAGGAAGTTTTAACAGCCACTGAAACATGGCTTCATAACTCACAACTCAAGTTCAACCCTTAAAAAGACCAAACTACTATTTTTCTCCCTAAATCCCAAACTATTTGGGGTGATGGTGGATGATAATCTTACATTTGACCTGCACATACAAAATTGCATAAGAAAAACTCATCAAAAACTAGGGATACTTTACAGAACCAAAAACGTTACCGACGCAACTAAAACTACACTTGCCACTACTTATATCCTCCACACTCTTCTTTGTGGAGCTCCCACCCTTGCTAACCTCCAGGCTTCACAAAAATTAAAACCTGAACAACACTAACAAAGCTGCTAAATTTGCAAAACATACCTCTTACAGAACCCATCCCCATATAGCACTGAAAAGCCTAAATTGGTTAGAACTGTCAAATCAACATATACACAACTTATCACCTATAAAATGATCCAGGATCCATCTGCCTGTCCAGTACTAAAAAACATTCTACACAACTATGTTCTCAGTCAGTCATTGTGATTTATTGACCAAAAACCCCTGTCTACAAACCTAAAAAAATTTGCTGGGCATTGTCTGTACTTTTACAAGGTTGTCAAGTCCTGAAATCCTTGCCTTTATCCATCAGGTCTATACCCTCCCTCCATCTTTCAAAACCACTCTGAAAGACTTCCTAACTAAAATCTGGCTCTGTTCTTGCTCAAAACCAGTATAAATTATTATTGCTCAAAACCAGAAAAACTATCAGATAAAATCCCAGAGGAAGTAGCCAATTCCTTTAATACCTTCTTCACGGACACTATACAATCCCTAGCCAACCAGCTATCAACTACCTGCCCCCAGTTAACAGATATCACCCTAAAGTCCATACCCACCTTTAAATTTCAACCTGTCCCCACTGCCTATATATGCACACTACTGAAGAAACTAAAACCAACTACTCTCTCCGCTGACCTTCTCCCAGCCGAATATTTACAAAAAGCTGCTGATGTCATAGCTTACCCCATCTCGATAATCATCAATCGTACCTTGGCCGAAGCCAAAATCCCCTCAATATGGAAAATATCCTATGTAATACCACTCCATAAAGGAGGCTCATCGACGGAACTGTCAAATTACAGGCCCATAGCTATATTGTCACCATTGGCCAAAATCATGGAGAAATGTGTACACAGACAGCTTCTTTACTATCTTATCCAGAACAACCTACTCTCCAGTTCTCAACATGGCTTTAGACCACACCATAGTACAACCACTGCTCTTCTCTCTTTTACTGACACAATTAACCACAACCGGAATAACAAAAAAATATCGTCAGCTCTCTTTCTGGACCTATCAAAGGCCTTTGATATGGTGAACCATCAATTACTTCACAATACCCTAAAAATATCCATTTAGACAACCAAACTCTAGAGTGGTTTCAAGCCTATCTCTCAGAGAGACAGCAAGCTGTACTCTGGCAGAACAGGCTCTCTAGCCTCCTATCTAATACCATAGGGGTTCCTCAAGGTTCCATATTGGGACCTCTTCTCTTTTCTGTCTTCATAAATGACCTCTACAAAGCCATCCCAGATGCCACCTGTATTCAATATGCTGATGACTCGACATTAGTTTGTTCTGACTCATCTCCAGTTAATTTATTATCAAAAACACAATCCTGCTTTACGGCAGTAGAGAATTGGTTACTGGGACGTCAACTTATTCTTAATCCAAACAAAACCAAACTGTTAATCTTCTACCCCACTCATAAGGTCATACCCACACCCTTTTCTATTCAATCCAAAAATGGGACAAACATCTCCCCAGACTCCTACACTAAACTACTGGGAGTTACCATTGACAATAAACTTAGATATGATATCCATATCAATAAGACTATTAAAACTGTTAATAAAAAACTCGGGTCGCTCTATCGAATAAAATCCTTTCTTACCCCAATAGCAAAAATGGCCACTGCCCGCTCCCATCTCCTCTCTACCCTCCTATATGCCTCCCCTATTCTTTCAAATCTTAACATAACTGAAGTAAACAAACTAACACGTTGTTATAATCATATTGCCAGATTTGCAACTGGCATGCCCTACAGAACCCATCATTGTAACAACCTACAAAACCTGGGTTGGATCGAATTCCCTAACCTTCTCCAGCAGAGCCAACTCATAGTAGCATTTAAAATTCTTAAACAATCTGACAAAACCCCTGCACTGAAAAACTTAATCAAACCTTACAACAATCTCAATAGTTTACGCTCCTCAAACAAGCTACTAGCTCAAATGGTAAAATCCAACAATTCAGGGGGTGATGCTCTCTTTGCCAATGCAATCGGAAAAATATGGAACTCCCTTCCACCCAGCCTCACCATCATTTCCTCCATAAAACTCTTCAAAAAGAGGCTAAATCACCACCTCCAGACACACTGGCTTTGCCAATGCATAAGCCCAGACTGACTCCACCTAAACCAGAATTTCCTCTTCCTTACCAGGTTTAACCTATGTAACCTCTACCTCTCTTGCATCTGTTTCCCTCTTATCTCCTCTTCCATGTAAATCTCTAGTCTTTGCTTCCTATACTAATACCAGATATAACTATCCTAAGGGTCAATCTAAAAGGAGAATAAGTCTGTTATACTATGTGTATTGTATCTTTTTTATATATCTTGGAGTAATGTATTGAAATACTTTAAAATGTCTCCTCTTTTTTGTGTAAACTACCTAAGGAGAACAATCTGTATTCTATCAACATATTGTATACCTATTTGCCAATGTTGGAGCTTTTCTCCCCGGGCCTCCGCTGAAAATGGACATGTATCCAGTCGGACCTTCCCGGTCAACAAATGTAAAATAAATAAAATAAATAAATATAAATTATATCCTTAAATGTGAACAAGTTTCTTTTCATTCCTTATAATACCCCCCATTACATGCCTCCCCGATGATTGGATGGGAAATATAAAATTCAACCCAGGGAACACTTCTGTGGCTCTGCTCGACAGGGGCACAGGAAAATAATTTTCTTGGGTGGCGAAAGCCATGGTACCTTTTTGGCTAGGCTTATATAGGCCCTAGGGCCAATAGTCTAGTACCTACCTATGAACCTACTTATAACTCCTTACTCTCACTACATCCCTTACTTCCTTACTGCTATCTGATTCTCTTCCCTGGCTTTCTCTCTAAATATACCATAAGCCTGTTTTTCCTTCAATTCATATTGCAATTCCTATTTGTATTAGACTAACGTACCTTTAGTTTCTCTACAAAATGTCTAAAATTTCTCTAAATATTAAATGATTGTCATATACCTAGCATCGATTAACAAATATTTATGTGTCTAATTTGTTGTAATTATCTAAACTGCAGATATTTTGCTTTATTTTTTGAAGATTGTAAAATTATTGTTCTTAAAAAACTGTTTTGTAATAGTTTGGAGGTTTTCTCCGAGTCCTCTGCTGAAAATGGGCTTCTACCCAGTTGGACTCTCCCATAATGAAACGCCAGTAAATAAATAACTAAATAATAAACAAACCATCAAGTCAAAAAAAAAATGAAAAGAAAAAAAATAGAAAAACACCAAAAACTAAGGCTCCTATATAGAGGTAAACTCTACCTATCTGACTCAGTGCACAAGAGCATAGTGTCTAATTACCTATCAACCAGCACTCCAGTCAGACTCCTAAGTAAAACAGTGTCAAAATTCATTGCTAACCTACAAACACAAATCTCCTTACTTAGCCCTCTGGAAACTAAACTGTTTCAGAATTTCCTAACCACCCCAACATCATGCATTTAAAAGCTGGTCATAAAATACTCTGTCTGAAAAAAGTCCAGTCTCTAGTTCAGTTTAGCATTGGTACTTACCATCTGGAAACTTCTACTCCACTGATAAGTGCCTGCCCTCAACAAAATAATAGCTAAATTGTAATGGAAATGCACTTAACCTACAAAATTAAATTCTGGAATAAAATCTCCCACTCTAAGGCAAATAAACAACATCCACCTGTTTAAAAACAGTCTACCACAGAGGTACCTAACCAAGAGGATTACTGGCCTCAAACAGTTGCCCTATGCAGCACGACTGAAAAAGCTAAGACTGTTCTCTGTTGCATACCGCCTTCTCAGAGGCGATCTCTGTCTAACGTACAGAGCCATGTCCAACCCAGAATTGTTGAACATGCTCCATCTTAGCAAAACCAAATTTACTCGAGCTACACGCTCTAGGGATATAAGCCTCAACATAACAATGAATAGAACATGCTGGAGGGATAGATTCCCTTCGCAGAGACTTCCCTTACTTTGGAACAGGGTTCCAATCAACATAAGACAGAGCCCCTCACTATCACTCTTCAAGAGGAACCTTGATGAGTGGATGGGTAACAGAAAGTTCACACTGGGGATCACACCAACAGCACTACTAGATAGGGGCCAAGGGTACTAGCTGCTAGTACAAGGGTCTAGGGAACTACTAAAGGGGCAGTGAATACCGCACAATGTGGCTGGGCTAATATATGCCTTCGGGCAGATAGCCCAGTACCAACCTATGAACCTATAAAACCTTTCCTCTAACACTTATGGATATGCCCTTGTGCTTCACCTCCAGACTAATTTCTCATTATCTCCTTTATCCTTATCAAGTAACAAAGAAAAAACGTCGCTGGGAACTGCTGCTGTGTAAATCAAAATAAAATTTATTAAGACACAAGTAAAAACAGAGTAAGCGCCAAAACCCTTCATCAGACAAAGTACTACAGACTAACAGTTCATATTTAAAATACTTAACAACCAATAAGGGTTCAATAAAAAGCCCGCCTATTTCTAAGGGCCGGCTTAAGGGGTACTACATCATTAAGCCCTGGATCTATGTGTGCTGTTAATTCTAAAATCCATCTTGACTCCATTGCCTCGGTCTTTAACCTGATATCACCACCTCTTTTATTCAAAAAGACATTCACAATCACTCTAAATTTAAACTGATGAGTCGGATTATCCTTAATATGATTGTAAAGGGCATTGTGTTCATCACAATTCCTGATGGATGAAAGATGTTGCAAGATCCTAACCTTCAGCATGTTATTTGTTTTACCAACATAATAACTTGAACATGATACACAGTCAGCCAGATACACAACATCAGCGGTCCTACAGGTGGCTCTGCCCTTCAATAATAAGCTCCTACCTGTAGAGGGATGTATAAAAATTGTTTCCCTGTTGATGAAACCACAGGCCTTACAACTGCCGCATGGAACAGTGCCCTTAGATCTAGGTAAACATTTAACATCACTGTTCTCCCTATCATGACAAAGTATGTCTTTAAGATTCTTATTCCTCTTATAGCAGAACTGTGGACTAACCCCTACTATGTCCCTTGCTGTTATCACTGGTGATGATATTCCAATTCTTGCTAATGATGTCACACATCCCTTTAACATTGCTTCCATAAGTCAGCAAGACCCTTGGCTTATTCGTTCTAACTCTGTCATTTTTGTTACCCTTCTGCATTGTAGTGGCATTAAGCCAAGGCTTGTACTTGTTCTGTCTACTCTCAATACCTCTATCTACCGCTCCTTCAACCAAGTTATTCCTATAGCCCCTATCCTGAAAACACTTCTTCAAATGAACAATCTCTTTATCAAACTGTTCATCCACCAAACTAATCCTAGATATCCGTCCCACCTGTCCCTGCACTATATTAGGAAAAGTGAATCTCGGGTGCATGCTGTCAAATGAGAGTAATGAGTTCTTCCAGCTCTCTTTTCTAAACAATCTTGAGCTAAAGCCATTCTCTGTCAACTCAACAGTAACATCCAAAAAATCCAAAGCTACATATGAGCTTTTGACATCAAATTTCAGAAATGAAGTTGTGGAATGCAAATATTCCATGAAGAGGGTTAACTTCTGTTCATCCCCCTTCCAGGAAATAAAAATGTCATCTACAAAATGTAGATAAACCCCTATATATTGGTTCCAATCACTGTTGCCCAAGACATGACGCTTCTCCCAAAAAGAGAGGACCAGGTTGGCATAAGTGTTAGCACAGGGGGTGCCCATGGCTACCCCCTGTGCTTGCCTATAAACAGAACCATTACTCATAAAGACATTGTTCTCTAACACCAAGGTCAGTAACTCTCGTATAACAAACAGGTCTTTCTCAGCTACTCCCATGTCCCGTAGAAGCCCTGTACTAGCTTCTATGCCATATTCATTCCCTATCACGGTAAATAGACTGTGGACATCTAGAGTGACTAACATTGATCCCATAGAGGAACTTTCCCTATTCATCTCACCTAAAACGGTGAGAAAATGACCGGTGTCCTTCAAAACATTACCTATATTATCAACATACGGTCTAAGAGTATGTTCCAACCATATGGATAGGTTCTCAGTGACCCACCCCCTGCCCGAAACAATAGGTCTAAGGGGTGGGTCTGTTAATGACTTATGTACCTTAGGTAGAGTCTTGAACACAGGAATAACTGGTTTATCTATGGTGAAAAAGTCTAAGAGCTCCTGTGTTATGTACAAATGTGCAAATAACCAAGCTATGCGTCCATGGACCTTGTCTATTATACTCCTGACCTCAACAGGGTTTAATAGTTGATAAACCTCCCTCTCCGATAACAGTCCTAACATCTTGCCATTATACCAGTCGGTGTCAAGTACCACAACTCCTCCTCCCTTCTCTGCCAATTTTATTGTTAGGTCCAAATTATTGCTGAGATCCTCAAGAGCTTGGGCCAGATTCAGGAAGGCTTACACGGAGTTCAAGAGTAGTGTAAGCCTCCGTGTAAGCCTCCTGATTCAGGAACAGCCCAAATCTCCGTGTAAGAGACAGCTAACACGTCTCTTACACGGACTGGGTGTGGAAATGCTCAATACCTCATTTGCAGCTCAAAGATATGCAAATGAGGTATTTGAGCGATCCACGAAGCAGAAACCAGTCCGTGTAACGGACGTTAGCTGCAGAAATGTACTCAGCTGACAACTGAGTACATTTCTGCAATTAAAACGGAGCTATGTCAGCTCCAAATAAAGGGTGCATATGTTTAATTACATGCCAATGGCCAAATATGTGGCCATTGGCAGGAAAGTGTTGCAAAAATAAGTTATATAACTTTTTTTTTTTTTCACGGGATTTATGTGTTTAACTGCAGCACACCAGCAAACGGGTGCGCTACCTAAAACTGAAAACCGGCTTATAACCCACAATTGTGGGATTTATGTATTACATGAAATGTCAATGGAGGGACTTGCAGACCAAAAACAATATGGCCTCCGTTTAGTGGTTGTCAAGGGGAAGTCTGTAAGACATGTAACTAGTCATTACTAGGCAATTCCATGTAAATGAGGGTTACAATACTGAATCACACTGCCACATAGGTAATGAGCACTTTCTGAGTAGTGTAAGACTTAGAGAACGTGCAGGAACAGTGTAAGAGGTAGGTGACATCACGGGGAAGGATAGAAAGAAATGTACCAGATTGGAGGGCAATGTAAGGTAACAGATGACAGACAGACATCAGGGAGGAAGGTGTGTCTCAACAGAACACTGGGAAAGTCAAGAAATTGAGGGTATACGCTATCCCTACGCTCAAAGTTTCTTGATATACGTGCATGCGCGCAGCGCTGCAAGGCAGGTTCAACATGTGGGAGCGTGTTGCAAACTGTTTACAACGGTTTGCTGG
>NC_056743.1:169463169-169482195 GCF_019279795.1 Protopterus annectens | reverse complement strand
AAAATGGTGGAAGAAAGGCTACCTGACACTTCATCAATGGATAAAGTGGTGTCTAGAAAAGAAACTGATGTACCTTTTCCTGCCAAAACAAACTGCAAAAAATCAATGCTTTCTGATAAGGAATCAATAAACAGTTGCAGCTGGGATTGTGTGCCTTTCCACACAAAAAAAATATCATCAATAAAGCGGCAGTAGTGTTCAGTTAATTCAAAGCCTGGAAGGTATATCAGTGTGTCTAATTCCCATTCTGACAATACAATGTTAGCAAAAGCTGGGGCCATCTTTGTGCCCATGGCTACTCCCCTAACTTGTTTAAAGATAGTGTTATTAAAATGGAAGAAGTTGTTGTCTAGAACTAGTGACATGAGTGTGTGTAAAGTGTCTATCCTTGTTTTTGAGAATTTCATGAATTTGTGCAGGAAATGTTTAACATATGCTAAACCCTCTTGGTGTGGGATGCTGGTATACAAGAGGAAAAAACAAGTGCTTTCTGATGAGGTGCTCCAATAGAAGAGAAAGTAAACGTATATAAACAAAAGGAGCACTCCACGGCTGGCACAGCAAAGAACAATTTATTGAATGAGTAAAATCGGTTAGCGCTTTCACGTTCTAACAAACTTTTCTTCAGACCTCAATTGATACATACCCATAGTGCATTTTTATACAAAAAACTAAAACACTCATTATCCTATTAGCTATTGTGTTCCTCGACCTATTTAAAAATGCAATTAATTAAATTAAATTAAGCAAAATGCCCATTAAATTCAATGCAATAAAAATCTTTGTTTAAAAAAAACAATAAAATTCATTGCATTATCTGAAAACACATCATAGAAACACCCATTCATATGTCATACAAAAAATATATATATATATATATAAAACATATATATATATAGACATGTATAAATATAAACATATTCTTGTATGTCTTAGAAATATCACATATATGCGTATATATGTATATATATGTGTGCACACATATGCATGTATGCACACATATACATACACGCATAATATTAAAAATCCATGTGTATATATGTATCAAATTTCATTGCCCAATATTTCATATATAAATTATGTACAGAATATGATCATTAATCAATAATAAATATTAAATATTAAAACAATAAATATCAAATACTAAACATATATTAATAATAAGTTAATTTATTATTATATCCATATAATATAAATATAAATATATAGAAAAATGTATAAATATATATGCACTATGGGTATGTATCAATTGAGGTCTGAAGAAACATTTGTTAGAACGTGAAAGCGCTAACCGATTTTACTCATTCAATAAATTGTTCTTTGCTGTGCCAGCCGTGGAGTGCTCCTTTTGTTTATATACGTATACTATTATACAAAGCGACTATGTCTAGAGTGACTAACACTTTACCAAAGCCATTAAATCCAGAATTATGCATCTTATTCAAGAAGTCCCATGAATCCCTAATGTAAAACGGATTCATTTGTGCAATGGGATTTAAAATAAAATCAATGTGTTGTGCTATCTTCTCTGTTTTGGTTTTGTTATTGGAGATAATCAGCCTAAACCAGGAGTGTCCAACCCGCGGCCCGCGGGCCGCATGCGGCCCTCAGAGCTCTTCCATGCGGCCCGCGACCCTTAAATTTAAATTTAATTTCACATTTTTTCCGTGTGTTTACACGTCCACGTAGTTTTGCTCTTCTGCGCATGCGCCAACTTTCTTTTTTTTACGTTTTTTTCATACCAGCGTCTTTCCGCTGGTATGCACATGCGCGAAAACACCGTTCGGGCGATTTTTAAAAAGAAAAGCTGCAGGAAGGAGCGAGATCGTAGCAGAGAGAGGATTTATTATTTCTTAGTTTACTTTATTTTGTTGTGTGCACACCGACTACACTACAACAAAGGTAAGTTACTTTATGCTATGAAGAGGTGCCTTATTATTTGTTAATTTGAACGAGTTGTTTCGCACAAAAATGAGACCTGCACATTGTTGAAAAGTTGGTCATTTTTACTGGATGTGGCGTATTACTGACTCACAAAATGGCAAAAGCAGAATCAGCATATGAGGAAAGCATAGAAGGCCAATCAGAGACACAGGGGGTTTGTCTGTTCATCTATATTCCATAGAGATAGGAAGGGAATGTCTGCTATGTAGGTAAATCCCATTTATCATCTCTGGGTCCAGGCTGGGAACCTCATAGGTACATCAGTCTTATTAGTCAATGCAGGGATTCTTGAGAGGTCATGCTGTATTTTGTTGTTTTTTTTTGGTTATTGCATGCTTTGTTGAACAGATTAGTTCCACTAGGTCCTACTAGAGATGAAGGCTCAGCTCGCCAAGAATCTATGTGTTGCTAGTATAGCCCTTACTTAAAACATCACATATCTGAAAATCTCAAAAGTCTTTTACTGGTTGTATGCTAAAGATTGTGACCTAGTTGTACATCTCAGAAAACAGCAAACATAAAGTTGCCTAATATTAATGTGGCTTTCTCTTGATTTTTAATGGTGCATTTCAAAGTGCAGCAGGACATGTTGTTATTCTGTACTGTAGTATAGGAAAGTCTCACAATGATAGTATGCCCTTACTATATTTGGCTAATGTGAATTAAGGATCATTAAAGCATTCTGCACAGATGGCCTAAATAACACAGCCATAGTAGCAAATGTGCAGTATTAGTTCTTGTACCTTGGAAAGGTTTTATTTTCTTTTCTCTTCCATTCTCAGTGTTCGCAGATGCATTGATCCTATTGTAGGGCAGGGTAAACACAATTTGTCTTGAATAATTTGAAACTCATTTTAGGTTTTTGATGATTCTCCAGTATTGTAATCCGTTTTATTTTTTCTGTAGTAATCAGCACAACAAAGCACTAAACATGTCTTCATCACATCAATGAATTTATAATATGTAGCCATAATAAAGTCTGAAAATAAAACATGTGCTTTATGAACCTGTAGTAAATTAGAGGTTGTGCTGTATATGTTTTGCATTGCCTATGGGGAAATAATGCAAAAGAAACATGCAACCACAATTTTATTTTGCACTCTTAAAGGATGATTGAAACAGATCCATTAATATTGGTATACATCACTGAGCGGGAGGGAGTGCAGTTTACCACTTGGTTTACTTAGTTAACCAGAGTTAAACAATGAATCCTATAGGACTGTAAGCTTAACATATTGCCCATATTTACATTTTTCTTCTTAACTGATCTTTTCCATTTTATTATGTATTTATTTATTCAGCAAGTTATAAGGGTACTTCTTCACAAACATAAAGGTACCAAACCAAAACCAGTATGTAGGACAGAAGGAATGAGTTAATTAGTGTTTTTTTTTTTTTGAGACCAAAATTATTCAGTTGCTACATATTGAAAACAGATGTCCATTCCTGTTTCAGAGGTCAGTCAGTTCCCCATAATTTCTTTAGTTTCCATTTTAAGGGGATGTGCAAATGTAAGATATACTTGCATTGCTGGTATTCCTTATGTTTTTACATATTACCTAGCATTACTTGGTTCCAAGTAGTTCTTGTTAATAAAATTGCTTGCTGTATTTGCACTGATTACACTCTGATGCCTAAATGCATGCACATTATTCACAGAGTAAATGTAATACTTGCAAACAGCTTCGCATCTTATCCATAGTATCTCTGAAGATTCTAAATATGTTTGTATCTTAACTGTAATTTAGCCTGGATTGTCAAACAAATTAACAGCACCAGTGATGCAGCCCGGCTAGTCCCCTGTTTAATCAGTGTCAGCACTTTCATAAATATTTCATGGCCAGCCAGGACAAGTAAGCACCAGTGAGATAAGTACATTGCTTTTCACTTTGGGTTTGTTTATTCAAGTTTTTTTTTTTCCCAATATATCTTCATACAGTTTAGTAAAGAATAAGAGAATAGTCTTATGTTATGCAGTGGTGTTTGTATTGACAGAAAGTATTCTGTGCTGAATGACTGGGGGACTCCTAATATTCCATATACCTAGAATTGGTTGGCAAAGGAATCTTTAATGTTGGGATAACTGGGGTGCTTTTAATACAATTGTTGAAGTTGTTACTGGTTTCTTTTTTTGTGTCTCCAGATAGGAGAGGTGGGTAAAAATAATGCCTTTTTTATCACTTTCTCAAATTGCTACCATTGGTCTTGTTTAAAAGTGTAAAAATATACAAATGTGGATTTGTTGATCAGAACACCTTTAGACATTGCGTTTGAATACTCAGTATGGTTGTGAAGTTTGCATTTTCAGTTCTGTGCAGCACACAGTTGTCCTTTATCACTTCTCTGTTTAAGTTTTAGTATTTCCTTTCCTTGTTTCTAGGAGTGAGAGGGAAAGACTGTTAAGTTAATCAAAAGGTGGAGCTGATCTAGTTCATTTTCCAGAAAAAATATCTTGCTAAATGGAGCATGAGTGTTCCATAACTAGGAAGCCATTTTAAATTAGTTTTAATTTTTTGTTGATGTAATAGGTGTCATATTTTAACAAAAAATTAGGTGTCATATTTTAACAAAAAAAAAAGAAAAAATTATCTTAGCTGCACATTGTTCACATTTTGTGGAACTCCTATTGTTTTTAATTTTTTAACAGCATAAGCAAGCTGGTCTGATTTTTACTATTGATGCCAAAAAGCATGGTTGTACATAAGTATTTTGCTCCCTTAGAACTATGCTTCTGGAGAACTTAAATACTTTCTCTGGCATCTAATTTAATAAGCTACTGTAAAAGGAGATGCTACAAAAGTATACAGCTCTAAGATTGTTGTTGTGTGACATTTTGTACCTGTTTAGAATGAGATATTGAATTTTAGGGCAAATATTGTGCATTTATTAATTTATTTATATTTATCAATTTATTTATTGTTCAAATTAACCTACAATACAGCCACATTAGTCCGCATAAGCCTGTGTTTGTTTTTTTTTTTTTTTTTTTTGCTCTTCAGTTAATGTGAGACCTTTTTTTTTTTTTTTGGTCCTCACCTGCCGTTTGCCCCCAGACCATTTTTGTTGACTCAATGCGGCCCTTGCAACTGAAAAGGTTGGACACCCCTGGCCTAAACGGAGGGTTAAGTGTGTCTTTATGCATTTTTGGAATTCCAAAAAGTTTACCTAAGCTAGGATGTGGAGTTTGCATAAAAATAAAATCTTCGTAAGTAATGTTGTGGTTTCTAACTAATGAATTAAGTGTGTCATCAATCATTGTGAATCTTTCACGAACAACATCTATAGACACTTCTTGGTAAAAGTCATCGTTCAGTAATGTACTTTCAATTTTGGTAATGTAATCATTTTGATTCATTAGTACTACTCCAGTACCTTTATCTGCCTTCATAATTCGTAGGTTGTTGTCATTAGCCAAGTCCTTTAAGGCTACCCTTTCTTGGTGTGAGAGGTTGAACCATTTGTTGTCGCTTCTAGAATTACACAATTGTCTGACATCGTTCTCACATACCCTCATGAATGCAGAAATGGTGTTATGTAAAGGAGGGTTGAATAGACTCTTCTTACGTAACATAGTACAGTCAATTCTTCTGTTGTTCAGTAAGCGTATGTTAGAAGTGGTAGAGGTGTTGGTGGTGGTAGGAGTGGTGATGGGTACATTAGTTGAAACATTGCTTAACTGAGAGGATGATGAAGAACCAGTAAGAGGATATTTGAAGTCGTTGTCATTAAGTACCACTTGTAAATTTAATTTCCTGGCAAACAGCCTTAAGTCTAGTAATAAATCAGGTAACTTGGCTCTTTGCGCAGGAGCAAAGGAGTGTCCTTTTTGCAACACCTTAATGTGGTCATCAGATAAAAGTTTGTCTGATAAGTTGAATATGGTAGAGATGTTTGAATGTGGAGTATTGTGTATGTTAGGTGAAGGATTGTGAGTTAAAGTGTTTATTTGAGGCTGCTCCTGGTCATGATGTGTCTTGGATGTATAAGATACCCTATTTTGCCTAGGCCTCTTTTCCTTGTGAGGTTGAGAGTGTTTGTGTTTGAAGAAGTGTTTCTTTCGTTGTGGTGTAATGGGGAGTGAGACGCCCCCAACAGGGGGAGATCGGGCCCTAAAAAAGATTCTTGATTGTATGCTGTAGAGGGGTTTGGAGAGGAAGTGTCGGCAGACCTGTTGTCATTTCTGGAAAAAGAGTTGTTGTAAGAATTCAAAGTGGAGGATGGAGATGGTAAAGGAGGGAAATCTTGATCCAGAAAAATGGAATCGGCTCTAAATTCATGAAAGCTAGGCAAACTTTTGGGGAGAACTGAGACTCTGTGAGAGGGTCCTGGGCATACAGGAGAGAAGTTGGAGATGACTTGCTTAGAAGAGGTGGAAGGGGCTTGGAAAGATGTAGAACTGGAAGGAACTGGAAAAGAAGTAGAAGGGGTGGAAGAGGTGGAAGAGAAGTAAGAAGAGTGGGAGGAAAAAGAAGGAATGGAATTGGAAGTGGAGGGGTAAGAGGGGGAGGTGTGAGACGTGTGGTGGAAGTTCCTGTGGGTTTTTAGGGGAGGGTGGTTCTGGGTGTGAGAAGGAAAGAAAGATCGAGGAGTACCTGTAGGAAGGGGGGTGAGAGATCCGTGCATGAAAGGCTGAAGGTGGAAGGGGTGGGAATCATGGTCCGTAGAGACCTGGCGAAGGGAAGAGGGTGGGTTGATGTAAGGGTGGGAATAGTGAGAATTTGGATGGAAAGCGGGGGTTGGAAGGAGGTCTACGGGGATGGGAAGTGGAGCGACTGGTAGGAGGGTGATGGTAAGAGGAGGAAGGAAAGAGGTTCATGGAAGGATAGTGGTCTGGGGATAGAAGGGAAGGTTCCAGGAGATCTTTGGAAGGTCTAAAGGGGCGTGCTGAATGTAAAGCATTGTTCTCTTGCAAATAGGAGTGTGTGATGGGGTAAGCAGAGTTAGTCTTGTACTGGGAGATGTCTCTCTCTTTTCTTGGCTATAATGGTGGCACAGTGTCTTGACAGTTTAGCTGAAATGGAGTCATAGATGGGTTTAATAAAACTAAACTGAGGATGCTGTAGAATAGTGTTGTTTAATGTAATAATCTTGGGTTTCAAATCATGTAATTTACTGGTGTTGTCTTCTTGAATAATCCTAAGTGCATTTAGTCCAGTGGTGTTGTATAAATCACATAAATGTAGGTGTAGTTTGGATTTCTCAACTGTTCTGTTGGGAAATCTGGAAATGCGTAAACCTTTGGGTACAATTGAAAGAGAAATACAAGCATCTAAGAACAAATTATCTAGTTCAATACTTTTGTAAATCATTAATAACCTTTCCAACTTAAAAACTAAGGGTTTACATTCTGTATTCACTTCAGTTTGTTGTAGAGAGCGAGACATCTGACTGAACAGTCCAGGAGGAGTATCTGTGGATAAAAATGGATTAAACTGAACATGCTCATCCAAAAAACATAAAATTTCATTATGTTGAGACACACTGTTAACCTTGGTGTGTGACATATAGTTGTCACTTGGATGTATGTGTATGTTAGGGGCTGAAGAGATGTCCGTTGGATCATGGAGGGTGTTAACATTAAGTTGAGAATGTATAATAGGAGGGGTATCCTGGTGTGTGTGATGAACATCTGACTGGATGAACACTGGAGGATCAGGACTTCTAATTATAGGTTGATCCGAAAAAGTGACCCTTCGAGGAAACTGAAAGTCTGTGCCATGGTTCTGTGTTTTACTGTTGATCAAGGGATAGTCATTGTGCATTGGGACAGCCTGGACTTCTTTAAAAGGAGCGGAGGAAGAAGGTTGAGTGCCAAAATTGCTAATGGCTGTCATTTTGTTATCATGATTGATCAACAACGAATTGCTGTTGAAGACCCGGAAAACTTCCCTTTTTTGGTGATTTGTCGAAGAAATGGTTTTCTGTGTATCAACGGTAGTGGTTTTCTCTGTGGTTTTCTGTGTATCAGCGGTAGTGGTTTTCTGTAACATTTTACAGGAGTTTGCACAATCAGCCTGAGCTGAATTAACAAGGAGAACTGGCTCAGTAATTGGACTGCGAGTATTGAGCAGGAGTTGTTCAGCACCCTGCGGATAGGCTTAAGGTGAGTTAATAAGGAAAGCTGGTGCTGTTTTAGGTTTGCAAACGTTGTGCAGGAGCTGTTCAGCACCCTGCAGATTGTAAGTAGTTGTTGTGGTTTTCTGGAGCTGCTCAGCACTTTGCGGAAAAACCTGAGATGAGGCAATCCGGTAACTCGGTGTTGTTTTTAGTTTGCAAGTGTCATGCAGGAGCTGTTCAGCACCCTGCAGATTGTGGGTAGTTGTTGTGATTTTCTGGAGCTGTTCAGCACTCTGCGGATAAACCTGAGATGAGGCAATACGATAACTTGGTGCTGTTTTTAGTTTGCAAGTGTCATGCAGGAGCTGTTCAGCACCCTGCAGATCGTAGGCAGTAGTTGTGGTATTCTGCGAAAAGCTGCACAAATTCATACAATTGGCTTGAATATCTTGCAGAAGTTGTTGACCATCCTGTGGGTTGTGATTATCCTGTGGGTTGTGATTATGTCTGTGTTTGTATAAGGGTTGCACAGGAGAAGAGTTATGCACAAATTGATCAGCACTAAAATTTGAAGGTGAAGGTGAGTGATTGACGTCTTCGTGCAGGTGCTGTTCTGCAGTTTGTGCATGGTCAAAGTTACGTAAATTTGAGAGTTCATAGGTTCATAGGTTCATAGGTTAGTACTAGGCTATCAGCCCTAGGGCCTATACAAGCCTAGCCATAACAATTCCCTGAATATTTCTTCCCACATTATTTACTTTCCTGGACCCCTGTCTAGCAGGGCGACTGACGTGATCCCTGGGGTGAATTTCCTTTCTCCCATCCAATCGTCAAGGTTCCTCTTGAAGAGGTCCAAAGAGGCACTCTGCTTGACATGTATGGGCAATCTATTCCAGAGTCTGGGGAGTCTCTGGGTCAGGAACCTATCCCTCCAACATGTTTTGTTTATTGTGATGACAAGGTTTAGATCCCTGGAGCGTGTAGCTCTGAGGGATTGGGATTTCTTTAAGTGTAGCATGTCCACCAGCTCTGGGTTTGACATGTGTGTAGTGTGGTAGATGTGGTCAATGTACTTTTATATTGGGGGAGAAAATTCTTTGGCTCAGCAAATTGAATCTGAGAATAAAAAGTAAGGGCTATCACACTTGTAATACGAAAGGGGTGATTTATTTGGTCCTATGTTCTACTTGTGGAAATTATTACATTGGCAAAACCGAGCGTAAACTAAAACAAAGGGTGTATGAACACATGAGAGACATAAATATAAGGAATATCAACAATGCCCTTTACAGACACACAGGGACGTGTGAAAACACCAATTTCAAGTTTTGGGTATTGGAGGAGGTCAAAAGGAATGAAAGGGTGGCGACTGGGAATCGCATCAATACAGGGAAATGATTTGGCAGCTCAGGCTGGATGCCTGTGGCCCATATGGAATGAATGACCATCTTTCCATCAAACCAGCCCTTAAAATTTTATCCAATAACCCAAAGCTGAATTAAATTTAATAATAACAGCTGTCAAGGTAGTTAGACAACATATTTTTACCACTAGCAATATATAGGATTTCTTCTGGTATACATTAATTGTTTGTTTTTATTCTTATTTTTTATCTTTTGTCATTATAATAATTAATGCGGAAATTAGGATGATTCCCGGAGTTTGTACACACAGATATCATTATTAGATGTGTTTACAACATAGTAATTGCAATATAATAGTTACTGGATATTTAGTGTTTATGTACTATTGTAATATTTTATTCTATTTCAAATGAGGAATTTTTAACATATACAGTTTTTACTATATATAAAAAAATTTAAATATTTTCACATCAGAGTAACATATATTTATCTATTTATGATTTATTCTTATATTTGTGTTGATTAACAAAATTGCTGTATAACACTCTAGAAAATAACATTTGTACAATTGGACACACATTTTATCAATTATTCAATTGAGTGGAAAAGTATTTAAGGATAGTTAATTAGTAATGCTATGGATTCTGATGAAGTCTGGATGTGATAGATGAAAGCGCGCTCAATCCCACTGTGTTTGTTCTTCGTTTGGTGTTTTAATAAATTTATTCAATGTTATTCGTGAACCAGTATTTTCTGTGGAGCGACCAGTATTGGCAGTTTTTTGGAGGAGACCCTTTATTGTATATGCTTGCGGAGGTGTGTTTATTCCAGTGATCTATTTCTTGTTTGAGGAGAGAAGGTGACGATGGCCTTGTATGTTAAGCAGAGATCGCCTCTGAGTAGACGATATGCGACAGAGTATAGCTGGAGTTTTTTAAGGCGGTCAGCATAGGGCATCTGCTTTAGGCCTGTGATTCTTTTAGTGAGGTATTTCTGAGGCCTTTCCAGTTGTTGCAGATGTCTTGAGAGGTACATACCAAATGGGGCATTGTATTCTATAATGGGTCTAATGAGGGATGAGTACAGTGGGACAATGACCTCCTTTTTTCTGGATGAAAAGCCCTTCGTGATGAGGTGTGCCACATAGAAGGATTTCCTGACTGTTGTGGCGATGTGGTTATCGGAGGTGAGACCACTGTCCACCTGTGTCCCTAAGTCTCTTATCACACTTTCTGTGTTTAGTGTACTGCCACCTATATGGTAATTCATGGATACATGTTTTTCCCAAAGGGGATAACAATACATTTCTTGGCATTGAGCTTGAGCCCATGGCTCTGGCACCAAGCATCTGTTTCTGTAAGGCCCTTTGTAGAGTATCCACATCATTTGGGGATTCAGTAATGGCTCCCAGTTTGCAGTCATCTGCAAACTTTGTTAGCCAGAGTCCCTTAGTGTTGACCTGTACTTCAGAGAAGTAGATGCCAAACAAGAGCAGCCCCAGGACTGAACCCTGAGGTACTCCACTTGTCACTTGTCTGGAGCTGGATTTGGAGTCTGCTACTTTTACAGTGTGGGTTCTATCAGTAAGCCATTTAGCAACCCATTGGGTGACATAGGGATTAATGCCCAACTTAGTAAGTTTATCTATGATTCCAGAGTGGGGGATGGTGTCAAAGGCCTTGGCAAGGTCTAGATAGGCTGTGTGGACCACCTTACCCTTGTCTATGGCTCTGGAGACTGATTCAAAGAAGTCAATCAGGTTCAGGAGACAAGATCGGCCCTTCACAAACCCAAACTGGGTGGGGTCCAGTGTTTGAAGGTTGCCAATGTCTTTGTTTATAAGTTCCATGATAATACGCCCATGGCCTTGCAGATAAGGCTTGTCAGACTGATGGGACGGTAGTTTCCGGGATCCAAGGTGGATCCCCCTTGTGGATTGGGATAACTATAGCTCTGCGCCACTCAGTGGGCACGAAACCTGAGGTGAGGCTATGATTAAACATGACACTTAGGTGAGGTGCCAGTTCATATTGTAGTTCATGTAGTACACAGCCCGGGATGTCATCTGGTCCCATGGATGCTGTATTCTTGGCTTTAGAGAGTGCGTTTTGTACCTGTGTGGCCATTATTACTGGAATTTGGCAATCTTCCGGTATTGAGATGGGCCATTTAGGGGGTGAAAGTGGGGTGAAGTTGACACTGAATCGATCTGCCAGGATATTGGCAATATCCTTCGGATCAGTATATTTAATGCCATTCTGTTTTAGCTCAGAGCAGATCTGAGCATTGCCATTTAGATTCTTGACATAATTATAGAATGCTTTGTGGTTGTCTTTGGAATCTTTGGCAATTTTATTTTCGTAACTAGCTTTGGAGGATTTTATGAGGCATCTCAGTTTCTTACTGAGGCTAGTAAGGGAGTTTTTTGCATCCTGGGATTTTCCTCTTTTCTGCAAAAGTTTCTTCCTTTTGTTGTAAAGTTTGTTTATGGCAGTGGACCACCAGATTGGCTTCCTTTTTTTGGATGAGAACATTTTGGTTCTATTTGGGATGGCACGATTCATGCATGAGTGGATGTGCTCGTACAGTGCCGTAGTGTAGGATTCAGCAGTTGAACTTTCAGTTCCCGTCTGCATGGGTGTCATGAAGTTTGTCACTTCTGACTTGAGTAGCATGAAGTTGGCTTTAGAGAAGTTTTTATGGTGGTTTCTTTACTGGGGGTGGGGTGGGATGTGGATGTTAAGGGTGATTAGCTTATGGTCAGACCTGACTAACGAGGGGTGACCATAGGTATGGAGCATTGATTTCCCATGTTGGTAATGACCAGGTCTAGGATATTGGAGCCCTGGTGGGACTATGGATTAGTTGATCCAGGGCGTTGGAATTTATGAATTCCAAGAACCGCTAAGAAAGGTGTTGGGACATGAGTAGTTTTCCCAGTTAATGGCAGGGTAGTTAAAATCACCCAGTATTAGGGTGTTTGGTTCTATCTTAATATTTTCCAGTATGTTTAGAAAGGTGTAGTGAGAATCTTGGGGTATGGTGGGGATCTGTAGCAAGCTACAATTTGGATTGCAGTCTTACCTAGTGTTAGTTGCACTTGGAGAATTTCAGACACATTGTGTTGGCCAACTAGCCTGGTGGTGTGAATATCCTTGGTGAATATTGACACTCCTCCACCTTTAGTGTTTCGGTCCTGGTTTGGTGGCCGAAAAGTGTGGTAAGAGTTGTAGCCTGGTATTCAGGGGTGCTCTCTGGAGCCTTGAACCAGGTCTCAGTTACTGCACAGATATCGATGTTCTCCATTTTTAGGAGTGCCTCGAGAGAGTGCATTTTGAGGTTTAGACTTCTAGCATTGAGTAGCATTACCTTCAGATTTTGCATGCTTGTACCTGTTATGGTGGTGGTTTTGTCCTTTGAAGTTTGCCTAAAAAAAGCACTATAGGGGTGGCAAGAACCTTAGCCAGTAACCTGAATCCCAGAGGCGACAGGTGCAGACCATCTCTGGCAAAGCATCGTGGTCTGTCAATCATGTCATCCCAGGCAGACAGATACTGGATCCCCTTTGAATGACACCATAAGCTTAGCCAATTGTTGAAGTCAATCATTTTATCCTTATATTGTGGTATCATTCTGGGCGAAGGCAGGATGCTACTCAGGGCTAGGGTCATACCTGCCTGGGCCACATGATCCAAGAGCTCTTCCATGTCTCTTTTCATGTAGTCCAGGGAGGTACGTCTCAAGTCATTCACTCCAACATGGACAATGACAGAGTCATATTTGTACTTGTTGTGGAGTGACTTGAGTGCATGCGTTATGTGGCGGATCCTGGCACCCGACAGGCAGCTGACTGTAACTTTCTCCTTATTCAACCTGGTGAGAGGGACATCAGTGTGCCGGACTATAGAGTCACCTATGACTAAAGTGTTAGGTACATTGTCTTGCCTTAGGGGCTGTTGCTGGGTGGCACACTGGTGTTGTGAACTATGTGACACATTGGTTGTGATTGGTGTTTGTTTGCGTTTCAGCTTCAGAGGTCTTTGTTGCTTGGGCAGGTTACAGTTAAGGGCCTCTGCATATGTGGACTTAGTGTTGCTATATGTGGGTGTTGGTGGTGCGGGTTTAGAAGGGCTATGTGTTGCTTGAGGTGTAGTGTGGGTGTTAACCTTCTCCTCTTGACTGTTTAGCACAATCTTGGGTGGAGAGAGCTTTGCTTCCATTTTGGCTATATAAGTGCATCTCTCACAGGTTGTAGTGTTGGTTGGTAGGAGGAGAGGGTTGTCTGTGTACATGAGGCAATTGCTGCATTGCCCCAGTATGCCCAGATTCACCAGGTGGACAGGAGAAATCACTGGAAGCTGACCCTTGGACATGCCTGGTTTGGGGCTTTTTTTGTTCTTTGTAAAGTATAGGAGCTGTTCCCTTAGCAAGGTACTTTGCAATTATAGGCTGTTTAGTGCCTACTATTAATTTCTCCTTGTTAACAAGGAGAGTGCAGTGTTTGTATGAGTTTAAGGCTTCCTAGTGCTTTTCAGCAGGTATTAGAGAAAGTGCTAGTCACAGGGATGCTTAAAGGTAAGATTGAAAAGAATGCACTCTGCAGTGTGCACTAGAGAAGTTAGATGTGAAAGTAGGTAACTTCAGTTTTACCTGTTTAAAAAGTTAAGGTTTAGTGGAGAGTTACTATTTTTAAAACAGCAAGATGGACTGAAAGGGGTGGTCACTTTTGTATTTTGGCACTATGAAATACTGTAGGATGGCCAATAAATTTAAATAATTGAAGGGGTGGGATTTCAAAAGTGATGGTTTTGTGATTACTCACATAAGCCAGTGAAAGTAGAGAGAAATGAGATATATGGTCAGATTAACATAAGAGGTGGGCAACTAGAAAGACAGTGGTATTTAACAAGACAACTTAAATGGGTGGGAGGGAGGGAAAAATTCTGCCTGATTCAGAACAGAGAGAGCTGTGGTCTCTTTTGAAGTTTTAATTTGCTGTTAAAACAGAATGCAAGCAAAACACAAGGTAAAGAAAACAAACTACAGTATTCAAAATATAGAAAGGCAATACAGAAATACAAAAAATAACAGCAAACTAACCTTTCCTTCACAGCAAAGTGTAGCAGAGTCTGGATGAGCCTTTCTGGGCTGCCTTGTATCCTGTGCATTTCGGTCAATTTTACGTGAATCTGAGAGTAGTGTAAGGGAAGACTGGTTGGAAAGAGTGTTGCTTAAGTGTAATCCACACTCATTAAAAGAAGGTGTCACGTTTGACCGAGCATGATATTTTTCAAACTGAGACTGGCACTTTTTTACTTGAGAGGAACAATATTGTAAGAGTTGTTTGTGGTCTTCTTTAGACTGAGAAAGGCACTTGTGAAAGCATTGATCCATAGCATTGGAATGACAGCATATACAAGGTTCAGCTGTAGTTGTGCTTTCTAATATTATATCTTTATTAGTTACGTCTTCAGGTAACTTGTGTGTATAATTTGATGGAATCGGAGTTACGTTATCCACTGCTTGATGGGGGTGGAGATTGGGTACTGATTGATTGACAGGATTCTGACTGTTAGAAGTGATGCAGTTCACGTGGCGACCGTTAGAGCTATGGTAGTCCGCATAATTGTCACTTGCGAAGCGATCTCCATTCCCCTTGACAGAACCACACGTGGAATCATGCAACAGAACATCCGAAGCAGTAGATTCAGGCACATTAGACTCACGCACATTAGAAGCAATAGTTTTAGGCACCTCAACACAATCATTGCAGACCGCAACTGTCAAAACACTAAGTGGGGCAATGGAAGTGTTCGTGGATAAACTAAGCTTCGTTGGTGTTTGTGAAGGATTCTTGTGTACATAATGGCAAGAATCAATGGTGACATATGCTGCTACTTCGCCAGACTGGGCGTTGAAAATGTCTGTAACGATTAGCGACTCTGTAGATTTATGTGTAGGTTTGATATTAGTCATAGAATTGGATTCATTTGCTGATTTAGAGAGGGATACATTTGCTGACTTAGGCGTGTGTATGTTCTCTGCTGTAAATCTTGAATGAAGAGCAGAGGGGCTAGTGCGTGGTATCGCCAGTGGTGTGGATGCACTTGAGCGAGTAGTCGCTGTAGAATTGACAAGATGAGAAGCAGGAAACTCCTTAATATGGGACGTAGTAAAATCTTTGCAATGATAAGTGACTGCAGTAGGTGTTATGAAGGGAGACATTACTGGGCACTTAATAGCTGGAGTGATTAAATCTCCTCCAGAGTTGTGTAAAACATTAGATAACTGTTTAAAGTTAGATTCTCCTACCTGTTGAAATGTAGAAGGAGTGGACTTTTCACGGATCAGATTAATAGACAGTTGCTTGTCAGTAAAATTGGTATTAATTATGCTATTAGCTTTAACAGTGTTGTCATAGATTTTCAGTACCTTTGGAATTGAAGAGAGACTGATGCTGGTCTTAAATCGACAAGATTCCTCAGTGTGTAAACGAATGGGTTTGGGCACTGCCCAGTTAGTAGAAGGAGAAGCGATGCTTTGCCAAAACTCCAGGGATAAAGGCGAACTTTGTTGATTGATCGACGAAGATGGTAGTGAAGAGTTAAAATAAGTTGAGTGGGCTAATAAATCTTGGCCACAAATGTCTGATAAAGGAGAGTTTAAGGACATTCCTTTTTTTGTTGGGTGACTGTCTGTTGTAAAATCATAGTCTTTTTCTGCATCTTCGTCTGATGAGAGAGAGAGATGTAAGCTGTTAACTTCATTGGAACACGTGGAGGCTTCTGTCTTGCTAGAATCTTGCTTCATGGCGTTGAGAACGGCCGAGGGTTGTGTAGACATGACTGAAAGTAGCAGTAGTTATGAAAATAACCAGAACAGTTATAATTGTAGAAAATACCGTTGTAAACTACAGAAGAATTAAATAAATGAACAAAAAAACTTCTGGCTGTATAATAAAAAAATACACTAAAGACCCTCAGAGTAGATTAAGCTTTCATTCCTTTAATGTATAGGAACTTCTTCAGAATGACAAAAAAAGCACTCCACATAATATTTAAACAGTAATCATAACCAATAAGCAGTTGGAAATAAGTAATATAAACTCATAACAAAGTGGAATTGTCCAATGAGTGAACATACATTAAAATGAAACCATGAATAAACATGAGAGCACATAGAACTGTTAAACACATGACAAGTTAAGGAATGTGTGACAGAATGCAAGTAGTGAATAAAAATTAGACAGACTGACAGAAGTCTCACACCCAGAACCACCCTCCCCTAAAAACCCACAGGAACTTCCACCACACGTCTCACACCTCCCCCTCTTACCCCTCCACTTCCAATTCCATTCCTTCTTTTTCCTCCCACTCTTCTTACTTCTCTTCCACCTCTTCCACCCCTTCTACTTCTTTTCCATTTCCTTCCAGTTCTACATCTTTCCAAGCCCCTTCCACCTCTTCTAAGCAAGTCATCTCCAACTTCTCTCCTGTATGACCAGGACCCTCTCACAGAGTCTCAGTTCTCCCCAAAAGTTTGCCTAGCTTTCATGAATTTAGAGCTGATTCCATTTTTCTGGATCAAGATTTCCCTCCTTTACCATCTCCATCCTCCACTTTGAATTCTTACAACAACTCTTTTTCCAGAAATGACAACAGGTCTGCCGACACTTCCTCTCCAAACCCCTCTACAGCATACAGTCAAGAATCTTTTTTAGGGCCCGATCTCCCCCTGTTGGGGGCGTCTCACTCCCCATTACACCACAACGATAGAAACACTTCTTCAAACACAAACACTCTCAACCTCACAAGGAAAAGAGGTTTAGGCAAAATAGGGTATCTTATCCCTCCAAGACACATAATGACCAGGAGCAGCCTCAAATAAACACTTTAATTCACAATCCTTCACCTGACATACACAACAATACTCCACATTCAAACATCTCTACCATCTTTAACTTATCAGATAAAATTTTGTCTGAAGAACACATTAAAGTATTACAAAAAGGACATTCCTTTGCTCCAGCACAAAGAGCAAAATTACCTGATTTATTATTAGACTTAAGATTGTTTGCCAGGAAATTAAATTTACAAGTGGTACTTAATGACAATGACAACCATTATCCTCTCAGTGGTTCTTCATCATCCTCTCAGTTAAGTAATGTTTCAACTAATGTACCCATCACCACTCCTACCACCACCAACACCTCTACCACTTCTAACATATGCTTGTTAAACAACAGAAGCATTGACTGTACTATGTTACGTAAAAAGAGCTTATTCAACCCTCCTTTACACAACACCATTTCTGCATTTTTGAGGGTTTGTGAGACTGATGTTAGACAAATGTGTAATTCCAGAAGTGTTAACAAATGGTTCAACCTCACACACAAAGAAAAGTTAGCCTTAAATGATTTAGCCAATGACGACAACCTACGGATTATGAAGGCAGATAAAGGCACTGGAGTGGTACTAATGAATCAAAATGATTACATTACTAAAATTGAAAGCACATTACTGAATGATGATTTTTACCAAGAAGTGTCTATAGATGTTGTTCGTGAGAGATTCACACTGATTGACAATACGCTCAATTCATTGGTCAGAAACCACAACATCACTTATGAAGATTTCATTTTCATGCAAACTCCACATCCCAGTTTGGGAAAACTTTTTGGAATTCCAAAAATGCATAAAGACACACTTAACCCTCCGTTTAGGTTGATTATCTCCAATAATAAAACCAAAACTGAGAAGATAGCACAACACATTGATTTTATTTTAAATCCCATTGCACAAATGAATCCTTTTTACATTAGGGATTCATGGGACTTCTTGAATAAGATACATAATTCTGGATTTAATGGCTTTGGTAAAGTGTTAGTCACTCTAGACATAGTTGCTTTGTATACCAGTATCCCTCACCAAGAAGGTTTAGCATATGTAAAACATTTCTTGCACAAGTTTGTGAATTTCCCAAAAACAAGGATTGATACTTTGCACACACTTATGTCACTGGTTTTAGACAACAACTTTTTTCATTTCAACAACACCATCTTTAAACAAGTTAGGGGAGTGGCCATGGGCACTAAAATGGCCCCAGCTTTTGCTAATGTTGTTTTGTCTGAATGGGAGTTAGACACCCTGATATACCTGCCAGGTTTTGAACTAACCGAACATTACTGCCGCTTTATTGATGATATTTTTTTTGTGTGGAAAGGTACGCAATCCCAACTGCAATTGTTTATTGAGTCCTTATCTGAAAGCATTGGCTTTTTACAGTTTGTCTTAGCAGGCAAAGGTACTTCTGTTTCTTTTTTAGACACTACTTTAACTATTGATGAATTGACAGGTAGCCTTTCTTCCACCATTTTCAGAAAGAAAACCTATAGAAATAGTTATCTAGACTTTGACAGCCAACATCCATGGTTCATGAAGAAGAATGTTGTTAAGGGGCAATTTGTAAGATTGTCTAGACTGGTTAGTAATGATTGCTCGTTTGAAAAAGAATGTGATTTTCTATCTATGTTATTTTTACAAAAGAATTATCCTGCACAAATGATACACAATATTAGGAAAGAAGTTAGTGACAATAGATTCACAAAATTTCATCCTATTCTGAAATTTGGATTTCACCATAACAAGGTTTCTCACACTGA
>NC_056743.1:169440669-169458169 GCF_019279795.1 Protopterus annectens | reverse complement strand
AAGCCTGCTACAGACCCCACACACAAACCCAGGTACCCAAGCCAGCCTTCCTGAAGACATGTCAGCGTATGAATGTCCCAACAAATACCAAACAAGGCACACGCAAAGTATGACATAGGTGGCAATCCATAATGTATGGAAGAAGTAGTCATGGACCTAGGGACACAAGTGGATGGTAACCTGTCATGTGACACACATTGCCAAGGTGGCAAGGAAGACCTGCTATATTGCCAACCTTAATATGAAAGGATGCATATGTAGAGCTACAGAGGTCACTGTGCCCCCATACCCTTCCCTTATCAGGCCCATACGTGAAAACTATGCCTCAGTCCGCATGTACCTTACCTTACACATGCAGCAGTCAGAAAGACCCCAAATGTACCCCACCAGCAGGATAAAGGGTCCAAACATTGGACATCTGCAGCCTGGCTGAAGAAACCACAGCCCAATTCAGAAGCATACTGCACAGTCAGAGGTGATGTATGCCTGATGTACAAGGCCATGCCCAATCCAGAATGAATGGACATGCTCCACTGCAGAAACCCCAAATCCAGCAGACACACCACAGTGAGATATCTGAACCTCTACACATAGATTACTAGGATGTGCTGGAGGGACAGATCCATAATCCAGAGGCTCAGGACACTCTGGAACAGAATCCCAGTCCATGATAGGCTGAGGTCCACACACAAACTCAACAGGAGAAATCCGTTGAAGTGCATGGGAGATAGCAGGTGTACACTGGGGGCCATCCCTGTGTCACATCTAGGAAAGTAAACCCTACGTGGGCATGATATGCACATTGCAAGGGGTGTTGAGACCCACACAGTCTGTCCGTGCTCATACAAGGCCAGGGCAGATAGCCTAGTATGAACCTATGAACCTATGATACAAATTGTGCAGGACACAAAGGATTATTACACAGCTGTCCTACCTGATGGTAGGAACCATGGTGGCAATCCACAGATATGCTCTGCAGCACTCTAATATCACAAACAATACACCAAACCCATACACATTGCCAACATCCTACCTAACAGATTCTTTGCAAACTCCCCACCAGCACCTAACTGCCAAATATCTATCCCAGGAGAGTTCTGGCCCCCCGACATTGCAGATGTTGAGGTAACAGCCAGCATCCACAAAGCACAGCACACAGCACCAATGGTACCAGATGGTGTCCTGGGTTGTGTCCAACAAGTACTGTAAGATGAATGCAACAGCAAATAGCATCACTGTGCACTATCAGCCCTACCACAGGATATGTACCCAAAGAGCGGTGTACAGCAACAGTGGTCCCACACCACAAAGTAGGGTGTCTGAGTGGATACTGCAAACTATCACCCCTCAACCCCGAATATCTAGGTTGGCAAAGTAATGTAGAGGATGATCCTGGATCCCATGAATAACGAGATTGGGTACCTACAGACATTGGACCCTACCCAGTCTGGCTGTCATAGGGCAGTTCCTGACCCGTACACATGTCTGACTCATGTGAAACATGCACCAAGCCCAGTGATGTGGGGAATGTCCATCACACAGCCTATCTGGACCTTGCTAAACCCTTCCATACAATACCCTAGTTGGCGGTACAGATAAGCTCACCAGCCTAACTATAAACCCCTATGCAAGTAGATGGGTTGCAAACCAGCTCACAGACAGAACTGACCTGGCAGACATGCTGTAGCCATGGCAGACTGCAAACCAGGTACAACTGGCATCCCACAAGGCATGGTCCTGGGAACCCTCTTTTATGCTATATATGTCACATAGGTACAGGCCAACATGGAAGGACTCTGTCTGAACAGGTTTGCAGAGGATGACAAACTGGCCACCATATTGGACCCTCCAGCTGACACAAGCAACCTACAAAAGGCACACATAGAAACACACAAGTGGTGCCACAGCCATGTCAACAAGCTAAATGCAGAATAGGGTATAGTCAACCCCTGTGGAAACACAGTACATGGCCAGAAATTACCACATAGGTGTTAACCCAGGAAGTACATCAAGAGCAATAAGAGACCTGGGGACACAAGGTGACACATCCTGCATGTGACAACCATGTGTCTGTAGTGGTTACAGAAACATACCATGTACCCACCTAATCATGAAGGTAAGCACAGCTTGGTTAGGGTAGGTCAGTGTGCCTCCCCAGTCATCCATCAGCAGCCTCACAATTGTGTACAATGGCCCTTCAGGGATGTACCATAGCAGATACCTGCAGCAACTGGAATGACCACACAAATACCCCACCAGGAGGATTGCAGAGCTGTAACAGATGCCATGTGTCACCTGAGTAAAGTAACTGCAGCTCCACACAGTGCCATACTGCCTGGCTGGAGGTGAACTGTGCCTGATGTATAGAGCCATGACCAACCTAGTATCAATGGACATGTGGCACCATGTAAACACTGAATGCTGGTGACCTATGCAGCTGACAGGCCTGAACCCCAGCACAGACATAAACAGGACATGTTGTACTGATTGGTCCACAACCCAGAAGCTCACTCCACTCACGACTAAACTCCCACTACAGGATATCCAGGGAGTCCCTCGGTGAATGTCATCCAGAGGAATCATGATGACTGGATGGGTGATGGCAGGTGTACCCTGGATATCACCTGTATGTCATGGGTAGACAGAGGCACAGCACACTAACAGTGACATATGTCATGGCAAACACCAGTAAATGTGTGTTGAAGGACAAACACTCTGACTAGCATTACAAATGGACTAGGGCACATGGCCATTGTTTGTCACTGTCCACACAAGTTGTGGAATACATTAACAATGTCGGACAATCATGTACTAAGCTGTCCATATCTGAACAAAATGCAGCATGATCATATCTGCACAACTGGCCCTCAACCAGTCTGGTATGCTCACTATAAACACTACAAGCAGTGATAGGACTGAAACCGATTATACTGTCCACCACAGTGAAAGTCTTGCATCAGTACACTATACAACAATACAACTGTTTGGTCAGCAGGAAAGGATGATGACAACTGTATGCAAACTATCCCATGGTGACCCTGCAGGCACAGCATAATGCCTGTTAGGTTCAGACACACAGCAGTTGGGCAGTAAGAACACAACCTGATGTCCAACACTCAACTGTACATGTGATATATAGATGGCGTCCACACACAAACAGAAATGTGGTGGTCCACAGATCCAAACATAAGGAAAGGGCACACTGGGCATGCTCACACACTTAGATAAATGAGACGTGGCAGTCAAGAAGCCATACAAACTGTGAACTGGGCATGCTCACACACTTAGGCCATGTCACAGTTCAGCAGGTGCACACACATATCAGGCATTTCTATGTGTTAACACAGGAACCTCCCACAATAGACATCTGCCCAGTGCACACAGTGAAGTTACAACAGACATATGTAAAGTACTGGATCCCACTCCTATGCAAACATCTCCCACAGTACACACGTTGTTTATTGCCATAGCCTTCCCTATCTCTATAAAGACCCACAAACAGTATATGAGCAACAGATACGTGCATCTGACAGGTAAACATATGGCCGTAGAGTGCAATACCTGACCGTTGTCCCAAGGGAATACAGAAGGCTATCCACAGTGTATTTGGCGTCTGCCTCCACAGTACAGTAGGCCATTGTGCCTGTGCAAAGTTAATGCATAGATATGCTCTCCCCCTTACTGATGGATAGTAACAGATGTACATACCTCTTCTCCATAATGATATCAGCACACTATACATATGTCAGGAGCAGAAATTATACCCAGTAATGTGAATATCGTGCTCCGCTACTGCGTCACTAACAAGTGTCATAACATAGGTAGGGGTTTGAATCCTGCAAGTGCCCAGTGTGTGTGTGACTGTGTATGGGGGAGTAGTGTGTGCAATTCCATGTCTATGAGAAATGTCCCTTTTGGCAACCTTTACTACACAAAACATACTGCATATTCCACTGTCGAAACACTGATGTCAGCACCCTATAAGTACAGCAGGAGAAAGCAATCCCCCCCAGTAATGCAAATAGCGTGCTCTGCTAATGCGTCTCTCACTAGTGTCATAACATAGTTAGGTAGGGATTTGAATCCTGCAAGTGCCCAGTGTCTGTGTGACTGTGTATGGGGGAGTAGTGTGTGCAATTCCATGTGTATGAGAAATGTCCCTTTTGGCAACTTATACTACACAAAACATGCTGCATATTCCACTGTCTAAACACTGATGATGTCAGCACCCTATAAGTACAGCAGGAGAAAGCAATCCCCCCAGTAATGCAAATAGCATGCTCTGCTAATGTGACTCTCACAAGTGATCTAACATAGTTAGGTAGGGGTTTGTATCCTACAAATGCCATCTGTAATTTTGTCACACAGTTTGCCCATGTGTGTGGAGTGTTGTTCCCAATATTGCACGACATACATTATATCAGTAATGTCAATGCACACATGATGTATGTGTGTGCCACCTACACATATGTACCTGTGAACTGCAAGAGTTCCCATGTCCAAAACCTGCCTCATGTGAATACATGGAATATGCATCAGACAACTGTATGACTGGGGTGTTCTGTGCAGGGGCTGCATGTGGTATGTGACTATACAGTGTGGGTTGCAGATGGTGTCATCCCACCAGCAAGGGATACATGATTGGTCTGGAGCATATAGACCACATGTTGGTGATGAACAGGTGCAGCATGTTGTCACCACTTGTGGGAGTGGTAACAAGTTGTTCCATAGCAATGCAGGGAATGAATGATAAGATAACTTCAGATAGGGTCTTGCAGCTAGAATAATGCTCACACTGTATGTTTGGGTAGTTGCAGTACAACCATATAATGGTGTGTGTAGAGATCGTCATATTCTCAGTGTTGTCAGGAAGGCCAAGTGTGTTTCCTGGGTATGGGAGTGTGGTGTGTGCCAGGCTATGAACCTGCAGGCAGTCTAACCCACTGTGTGTTGCACATGGAGAGGCTCTGATGCTTTGTGCAGTGCCACCAACCTGGAGGTGTGTGTATCTGAGGTGCCTTTGGATACATCCCCCCTGTTCTGTTTTGGTGCATGTGTAGGGGATGACAAGCATGGTATCAGGAATGACCTGGCACTGATGGTGTGCACCTGGGAGCCTTGTACCAGGAGTCTGTTACTGCACGGATATTGCTGTACCCCATGCTAAGGACAGTTTCCACTGCATGCATCTTCAGGTTTACACTGCTGCTGTTGAGTAGCATTGCTATTAGTGTCCCATCCTGTGTGCTACCTGTGTAGGTGGCTATGTAATATCAGCCTTGCATACAAAGGCAAGTATGTGTGTAGCAACAGCCTCTGCCAATATGCAATGGCCCATGGGTGACAGGTGCAAGCTGTCCCAAGCAAAGCAATGTGGCATGTCCAGCATGTAATCCCACACTGACAGGCATTGTATCCCCTTTGGATGTCACTGAAAGATACGTTAAGTGCAGAAACCGATGAACCTGTCTACATATTGTGGCAGCATTCATGGTGAGGGTGAGATGCTACCCAAAGCCAGGGTCATACCAGCCTGTGCCACAACCTCAGAGAGCCCCTCCATGTCCCCTAACATGTAGTCCAGGGAGGTGCATCAGAGGTCATACACACTGGCACAGACAATGACTGAGTCATACTGCTACATGCCTTGGAGTGACTGCTTTGCTTGTGTTATGTGGTGGATCATAGTGCCCGACGGGCACCTCAGTGTAACCATCACCTTGTTCAGCCTGGGAGCAGGACCACCGTGTACGTGTCAATAGAGGTACCTCATACAACCGTAGCAGGTGTGTTGTCTAGCCATATGGCCTGACACTGTTTGGCAGACAGGCTTTGTGAGCTATGTGTCGCATGTGCTCTGCTCTGGTGTAATGTTTGCTTGTGTGTCTGCTTTGCAGGTGTCAGCTGCTCAGGCAGGATGCTATTCTGAGAGCCCAATAATGTACCTGTGTGTGCCTGTGTTTGGACTGTGGTCGTGGCAGGTCTATGGGAGACTGGTACTGTATTCACAGTAGTATCCCACTCCACCTGACAGAGAATGCCAGTGCTGTATAAACAGAGCTTAGCCCCCAGCTTGGCTATGTGGTTGCATCTCTCACATGTGTTGTACATATATGGGAAGGGGAGAGGGTTGTCTGTGTACATGAGGCAGCTGCAACATTGCCACATGACTCACAGATTCACCAACTGGACCTTAGAGTAGATCGACAGGTGACCTTTGCACATGCTACCATAGCATTGTAACTCCCACACTAAGTAACGACACATAGGGCCAATGGGGAACAAGGTACTCAAGGTGACTATGTGAGGGTGTAGTGCTCCTGAATTTAGTGCTGGCATATATGAATGCTGTCTTGAGCAAATGTGAGGCACATCATATGCAGTGTGTTACAGGCAAGCTACATGCAAACAGGTCAAATGGTGATGTTCTGTCAAGTGACACATGGACATCAGTACAGTAAGCAACACAGATGTCACTAGGGATCCACAGAGGCACTGTATATCTGCACCACGGTGGAATCAGTGTTTCAGGAACATAACAGGCAAACATGCATACAAACAAAGCTACAGTCAGCAGGCCTGTATGTAGACTATGCTACAACAAACCAGGTGTACGACTTCCAGTATGTAACAGAGCATATATGCAGGCACTCTAAGCCAGTACCCAGACATTCCCAGGTCAGATGGGCTGGGTCCAGCCACAACCCCCAAAAGTGTATAGACCACGTACCTTTGTAATGTTGAATAACTGGCCTGATACCCAAGTGCTCATATCTGTAATAATACACATGTCAAATAACAGACGCTAAGCCCACACTCAGCAGTTCCAGATGTAGTATGATGTATGCTACCTGTCCTGGCACCACAGTATCCTTGACATGTATGGACACTCTCCCTCCTGTCATAGTTAGTTCTGTGTTTTGGTGCTGTTAAGCATGGTATGAGGTGTGACCTTGTAGTGCTAGTGTTCTCTTGTGAGCCCTGAACCTGCTGTGTAGTACTGCACAGATATCAACATCCTGAAACATCTGCATTGCAGAGTCGTGTGTGGACAGCATGCAACTCGCAGTTGACATGGCCATCATTGAGTATCAATATGGTATGAGGTGTGACCTTGTAGTGGAGAGGATCATAATGGAACTCATAAATAAAGACATAGGGGGACTTACAGACATTGGATCCAACCCAGTTTGGCTTTGTTAAGGGCAGATCATGCCTTTTAAACTTGGTTGACTTTTTCAAAACAGTCACCAAGGCCATTGATGAGGGCAAGGCAGTCCACACAGCCTACCTTGACCTTGCAAAAGCTTTTGACACAATACCCCACTCGGGTATCATTGAAAAACTCACCAGCTTAAATGTAAACCCATACGTCACAAGATGGGTTGCAAACTGGCTAAGTGACAGAACCCACAGGGTCAGAGTTGCTGGCGCCATGTCAGACTCCAAGCCGGTCACAAGTAGTGTCCCACAGGGCTCAGTTCTGGGCCCCTTTTGTTCGGCATCTACTTTTCAGAAGTACAGGCAAACACAGGAGGATTATGGCTGACAAAGTTTGCAGATGACTGCAAGCTGGGCGCCATAGTTGAAAACACATCAGACACAGATATCCTTCAGAAGGGTCTCATAGAAACGGATAACTGGTGCCAGAGCCATGGCCTAAAGTTAAACGCCAAAAAATGCATAGTCATACCCTTCGGGAAAAACAAGGTTACCCCTAGCTACCATATAGGTGGCAATACACTAAGCACAGAAGAGGTTATCAGGGATCTGGGGACCCAGGTTGACAGTAACCTTTCGTTTGACACTCACGTTGCCAAAGTAGTTAGGAAGACCTTCTACAATGCCCACCTGATCATGAAGGGATTCACATCTAGATCAAAGGAGGTCATTGTTCCCCTGTACTCATCACTCATCAGACCAATGATAGAGTACAATGCCCCATTCGGAATGTATCTTACCCGACACCTGCAGCAATTGGAAAGGCCCCAAAAGTTCCTCACCAAGAGGATAAAGGGTCTCAAAAATATGTCTTATGCTGCCCGACTGAAGGAACTCCAGCTCTATTCAGTCACATACCGTCTGCTCAGAGGTGACCTGTGCCTGACGTACAAGGCCATGTCCAACCCGGAATTAATGAACATGCTCCACCTCAAAAAATCCAAATCCATCAGAACTACAAGAGCAAGAGACTTAAACCTTAACACAGTTATAAATAGGACGTGCTGGAGGGACAGATTCATCACCCAGAGACTCCCTATGCTGTGGAACAAAATCCCGGTACATGTGAGGCAGAGCACCTCGCTGGCCTTGTTCAAGAGAAATCTTGACCAATGGATGGGAGATCGCAGGTTTACCCCAGGGATCACCTCAGTGTCACTGCTGGACAGAGGCACGGCAAAATAATGAGCATAGTATCCTTCAAACTTAAGGGGTGGTGAAAGCTACAAAAACTTTGGGCTAGGCTTATAAATTCCCTAGGGCAGATAGCCTAGTATGAACCTATGAACCTAATATGTACATTGCTGTATCCCCTATGCTACCTATGTAGGTGGCCATCCCTTCACAGCCTCACCACCAGTATGCAAAGATGTGCAGACAGAACACTGTGGTAATTAGTATGGGTGTACAAAACAATACAATGACATTCATACTGTAACTGCATCAGGCATGCTGGTATATACCCACAATGCTATAATTACATTGTACTGTTGTCAACATCATACTATTACAATATTTCTATGTAGTCACCCTCTGCATCAGCACCATGTTAACCTGTTCCTGCACCGATCTTACAGATTGCAGGAGGTGGCACAGTTTCATCATATGCACAGGGTGTGTACCTGGTATGCCTGAGTCTGCCACTGATACAACCAATTGACATGTCTGTGTGTGTTGGTGAGGGACAGCAGTACAAGATGGGGCAATGTTGATGCAGTGTGTGCGTGTATGCGGTAGCCCTAGGTGTTATCACTTTGCATGTGTGTATGAATGAACACAAGTCCCACCTCATGGCTGCCATATACAGGTGTTTGTGGACAGCCGCAGACTGTACCTGCCAGGACATACAGATCACGGTCTTTGGCCATGGACACAGTACCTGTGCCTGGCAGGGGTGCTACGACTGTATCAGGTACAAATCCAGACTGGGTACTGTCATCAGAAGCAGGTGTTCATTGACTGGAGACAGGTCCCTGTTGGGACTGTCCAGCACCACGTGCACGTGGTCTCCTGGGGCGGTCCGATGACAGCACAGACCCAGCATTGCTGGGGCTGCTGCTGGCACTATGTCCACGATGGCTGCCAGCTGCTGCTGTTGCTGGCATATGGCCATGTCGATGCCTCAACCGTCCACCATTGCCCTGGCTCATGGACATATAGTTGTGGAACAGATCTAATGTGTCCCCCCAATGTCTGTCAATGACCTCGGTGAAGTTGTGGATGGCAGCCGCAACATCACGCATACTGACACTCATGGCTGTGCGACATGCTGTCAGCTCCCTCAGACCCTGTCTGGTGTACCGTTCCATACGTGATTGTGCCTGCATTACAGCCCGGAACATAGCTGGGGTTGAAAGACCTCTGTGGGCACATCTGACAGGGGTGGTACACCCACGGATGCTCCCACGAAAACCCATGGATGTCTGCCTGTGTGGTACCATGTCAGGGCCCTGGCCATGGCTGCAGTGTGGGGATGCATGTGCCACCGGTACCACATTACCCTGGTCAATGCCCACTGTATCCTGTCCATCACCTAGGGACATTGGTGACAAAGGATGTATTGGCAGGATGACTGTGCGCATAGATGGGGTCGACAGCTGTGTAGTGTCAATTGGCTGACTAATGATGGACCCTGGCACACCTACCTGTGCCATTACACAGGTATCATCACTATCCACAGCAGCTGATTCAGGTTCCCTGCTGCATGACACCAGAGCAGCACCAGAACCTGTGGGAGTAAGACAGGAAACAGTTTACAATGTGTACACAATGCCACCACTGATGGGCACATGCACACATGCGCACACCTCAGTATATGAGATATCAACCCACAGACACAAACACAAACACACCTGCAATCAAACACATTGCACTACTGCTTCAGCTTATTACTATTAGTATACAGAGTAGTGAAGGTAATGATATTACACACTCACCAGCATGGATAGGCTGCCTTGCTGTTACACCAGAGGGACCTGCAGAAAAGACATTCATCGTCAGTGGGCACAACTGTGCCATTGATACTGTGGGCATGTTACAGTTCAGTAGTGCAAAAGTTAGCTTCCACAGGTGTACTGCAGATAATGAGGTTATCACTAATGCACAATAATTACCAAGATAACAGCTACAAATCGAGGACACACCCCACACATGCATAATCTAACAGTGTACAGAATGGTCACTGTACACATGGCATGTTACCTGCACGCTCTGTGTCCTGCTGCTGTGTGGCTCCAGCCTCCATCATTACACATGTATGCTGTTGTTGTTGCTGCTGTGCTGGAGCCACAACACTCAGGAGTAGTCCCTCCAGTCTGGTGAGGGGGGGGATGTCTAGCCACCCCACCACCTGTGGCAAGCTGCTGCCTGTGGATATCTGACGCACGCTGATGGACATTTCTAATTAAATCACTGCAGTGATGGAGTACCTGCTCATATGTCCAGTTATGTGTGCCTATGTCATTTACCCGACGGACCAGGTCTTGCCACCGTGCAGCCCTCTCCTGCTGGTTCTGGCTGGTGCGGGAAAAGAGTACAGCGAAATCCCGCACCAGGCTCTGGTGTATCTCCTCCTCTTCTGCAGCGGAGTAGACTGGGTTCCGCTGGTGAACCATGTCCCTGAAAAGAAGGGAAATATGTCAGCAATATCTGTCAGCAGACTATAGCACACATAATACACATTATACTTGAGTGCAGTGATATAACTTGGGCACCATATATAGCATCTGTCTGTCTATTGGGGGATACACATGTACATTACCAGATATCAGTGCTCATCCGACAACTGTGCAACAGTAGCTGGCACACTCCATACAACAGACTAGTATGCTGCAGCAGTCAACGCACTGTTTCAGGTACAATACACGACCCCACACTGGGGGTTTGAATCAAGGTACAGTATGGGGAACATTATCAGCCCATGCACTGCACACAATGCACGTTGCATATTTCACTGGTACTGCACACTACTCTTACTTGCCATAACCCTACCTACACCACAGTGACATACAGGGTAACACAGCACAACATATGGCAATGTAGTATGTGTTGATCGCAATACCCCACACACCTGTCTCTGGCCTCACACCATGGACACACACTACCATGACAGACAGACAGTCATGGTCAGCAATCACACCAGTACACAACATGCACCCAGTCACTAGCACACTCATTCCACCTCACATATTCCGTTTGCAATGTGTTAATGGGTGTGCATTGCGTCCTAGGTAGGTAGTGTGCTTTTGGCCCTGGGCCTAGAGCAGCATACTGTTATGCTATCCTGCCCCTTGTGACACATGTGTTATGATCGTACTTGCTCCTTACAAACAGTTACACTGGGAGACTCATATGGCATATTACATATCAGCATAACATTCAGCAGGGGTATGTCTGACATCTACTCATGGGGAGGCTTGCTTCTTAATTCTGTGTGGTCTACTACAGGATATGTCATATCTGTGGGTAGGGTCCCGTACCTCCACCATGTGCTCTATACTGCAGTGATAAGGACGACAGACATAGGTAATTTGTGTTGTGGATGTTGGAGGTGTTACCATGGTTGGGAGACAACTGTCATGGGTGTGACCGAACTATGTATATCCAGCAGTGGTAACCTCTATGTAGGTAGTCTGTGTGCGCTCTGTGGTGTTTGAGTACTTGCATATGTCTGTGTCCTTCACCATATCTGTAGCTGTCATGGGAGGTACATACCGTGTAGGACATTGTGGGGTGTGGAGGGGTACAGTGACCTACATGTCCATAGCTGACACCATGTCCGCTGACACATTCCATGTACAGGTATTACAGGACTAGTGTGCCACTGTGTATTGATGTGGAGCCTATTGTACACTTGTTGACCCTGTTCTCCCTGACACATGCAGTGGTGGGCAGGCATGTACATATGTGGTGGTTACTGGTGTCAGTGTTGGGGTGGTATGGTACTCCAGTATCCACACTGGTGTTCACTCCATGCCTGTGACACCAGGCACCTGTAGCAAGACATCTGTACACATGTGCCCCAGTCTATATATGTATATATATGTATGTATATGTATGTGTGTATATATATATATATATATATATATATATATATATATGTATTGATATATTTATATCTGTATATGGATATATATCTGTTTGTATATATGTATATATCATATGTATATCTAGATGTAGATATATGCATATAGATGTGGGGAGAGAGGAGGAGAGTGAGAGAGACACAGGGTGAGTGTGAGTGTGAGGGGGTGGGACAGAGTGAGAGTCATAAACAGACATATCTGTTGTCAGTCAGATCTATCTGTATATGTATAAGTCTCTACAGATATCTATATATGTATGTGTGTATTACATATATCTGTACATACATATTCTACCAATCTCGATGTCTGCAGTACGTGAGAACCTGGTTCAAGGCTCTTGAGAGCACACTGGCGGTACCAGGCTATACCCCGTATCATGCATTTTGGCACCAGGACTCGGGACAAAATGGAAAGGGAGGGGGTGTGTCCATATTCATGGAGGACACACACACCTCCAGGTTAGTGGCAACACATGAAGCATCACAGACCATCCAGGTGCAGATAACCATAGGCAAACCTGCTATACAACTGGTAGCATGTTACAGACCACCCTCCCGATCTCAGGGACCAGTCGGCCTTCCTGTAGACATTGGGGGATATGAATGTCCCACCACACACCATCATATTGGGATAGTGCGGCTACCCTAACATACACTGGGTGCATTATTCTACCCCAAACACCCTAGCCTAAAGGTTCTCGGTATTCACTATGTCAAATGCAATGGAACAGCTAGTCACCTCTCCCACAACAGGAGATAATATACTAGACCTGATCATCACAAACATGGGGACAATGTGCTACACACTGGAAGGATACCCCTCACTAGTCACATCTGACCACAGACTAATCACCCTGGATATACATATCCCACCTCCCACACAACACACTACAGTGGGAGACCTCTCACATGCCAACTTTACACATCTTATAATTGAGTTGGTATCCTGATTGCCCACTGGGCCAGTGTAATCCACTTCCCACAATGCAGACACCCTCACATATGCTTCTACAGACATCTCCAAGAATGCATGGATCATGCAATCACAAATGGAACCATGACCCTCTCCACCAAGGGCAGGCGTCCTGTCTGGTGGACCCCAGCATTGAACAACTTGTATAACAACAGATGGTAGCTACTGCATGGCAGAGCATACTTCCATAGAGCTACAGCATCTCTCATCAGCAGTAGTAGACAGATGGGTTTTGTACAAACATGCAAGGCCAACAATGAGAGGGACATCACTATGGTCACTACAGATAACCACAAGGCTTTCCTCTGCTATGTTACACACCTGGGTGGGAACCCTCAGTTGTGTTCACAGTTAGTTCACAGTGACATGCACTACACTGAACACACAGATAATACCAACAGTCTGGCAGACAGGTTCAGTGCAGGTTTCTACACTCCCTCACCCACCCACAATTACTTATATCAGCTGACTGTGACTGTAACCTCCTCCCATCTGGTTCCAGGAGCTGCGGACCACAGGCTGTAAGCTGTAAAAGCAGCAATGGGAGCGGTATTGCAGGTGCAGGTTACATACAACTGAAACTGCAGAGGAGCATACACATTATTTGCTTACATGCCATTCAGCCCACAGCCAGCATATGTACCTGGACACTGGCATACAGCAACAGTAGTCCCTCCACACAGGAGGCACCTAGAGACTGAGGTAACTACTACCGCCGCACCCTTACACACAGCCTGGCAACACACACTATGGAAAGGATATGGTAGCAGATCCTGCCTTATGAACCTGGTTGACCTTTTTTCATCAGTCACTATATATTGCTGAGGGGGGCATAGTGGTCCATACATACACCTGGACTTTGCCTACAGCAGCATTCAGGCCACACATCTCTGCCATCATCAACAACATCATCAGCTAAACAGCATATGTCACATGATGGGTTGCAAACCAGCTAACGGATAGAAACCCTGTAGTCAACCTCACTGGTGCCATGTCAGACTCAGAGCCAGTCACATGTGGTGTCCCACAGGGCTCTGTCCTGGGACTACTCATGTTCGGCATATCATTCTCAGATGTGGAAGCAGACATGGGAGGGTAGTGGCTGACAATGTTCAAAGATGACTGCATGCTAGGCGCCATAGGCAATACACCTGCTGACACATACATCCTACTGACAGGCCTCACGGACACCAACAACTGGTGGCGGAGTCATGGCCTGACACTGCATGCCAAGTAATGTATACTCATACCCTTTTGGACGGACAATGTACCTACATATTATCACATAGACAATAACCCACTGAGTACAGACGAAGTAATCGGAGAACTGGTGACACTGTGCAATGCTGACCTCTCATTTGACACCCACGTTGCCAAAGTGGTTGGATGGACTTCCTACCTTGCCCATCTTATGAAGGGATTCATATCCATAACAAAAGGTCATTGTACCCTTATACTCCTCCCTTATCAGGCCCATGACTGTGTACTATGCCTCATTTGGTATGTACCTCACCTGGCACTTGCAACAGCTAGGGGGACCCCATGAGTACATCACCAGGTGGATCAAGGGTCTGCAACAACTGTCATATGCTGCCAGACTAACGTAACTCATGCTCTATTCCATAGCATACTGCCTACTTAGGGGTGATCTGTGCCTGGTGTAGTAGGCCATGTCCAATCTGGCAGTGATGGACATGTTCCACCTCATACAATCCAAATCCATCAGAAGCACGACAGCTATGGATTTAAACCTCAGCACACATATGAATAGGACATACTGTAGGGACAGATCCATCACTAAGAGGCTTCCCATACTGTGGAACAGGATCCCAGTTCATGTTAGGCAGAGACCCTCACTGACACTCTTCATGTGAATTCTTGACAAGTGGATGGGAGATCATAGGTTTACGGCAGGGGTCTTCTCTGTGTCACTACTAGACAGAGGCACAGTACACTAATGCTATTATGTAGGGGGGTCTTCACTGTGTCACTACTATACAGAGGCACAGGTTTCTAAATCTCTTCTATACACTGTCTGCAGATAGCCTAGTACTATACTATGCCACTGTGAAACTATATCTGTCTATGTATTTCTACATCCCTCTCTATGTATACACATGCATATTATATATATATATATATATATATATATATATATATATATATATATATATACATATCTCGATATGCATACTTATACACATGTTGTTTTATATATATATATATATATATATATACACTCCTTTTTAGGTCCACATATGTATACACATAGTAACGTACTGCTGAACACCCATTACTGTACCACCTACTTGTACATTGCACTACAACCTACATTGGTATGTGCACATAGCTACCATCACATACATATGTATGTGGAGCCTTCAGTGACAGTTTCAGTATGTCCCCGTCCCTATGCACATCCTCATATACATAGATACAGACCAATAACACATCTGGAGGGTTCACAGTATGTAGAGTATTATAGTAGTACTTTACATTACCTGTGTTTGTTGCAGCTGTTTGTGTAGGCTTGCAGTTGGTTGGCCTGCTGTCTGCCTCTTTGCCTTGATGTTTCTGGTTTATTTCTTTCTCTCTCTGTCTGTCTCTCTGTCTGTCTCTCTCTCTCTGTCTCTCTCTGTCTCTCTGTCACTCTCTCTCTCTGTCTCTCTGTCTCTCTCTGTCCGTCTGTCTGTCTGTCTGTCTCTCTGTACCTCCAGCGGGTGCAATGACAGTATTGCATGTGTGGACTGGGAGTACAGGATGATTTTGTAGGTATCTGCACATGTCCATGTGATGGCCTCTGCACCAATTGTTAGCCAGCATTTACTAATTGCATGCAGCCTGTTGTGTAGTGATTGCAGTTCTCACTGTGATTACAGGCCTGTGCTATAATGTTAGGTAGGCGTAGCCCTTTCAGATTATCAGGGTGGGAACCATGCTGGTTTGCTGTGGATACTGTTCTGTGAGTGTAAGGGTTGGTATGTCTCTCATATTTCAGGCTGTGTTGTAGACACTGCAAAGCATGTTGTTCTGTAAGCTACTGTTAGTACATTTGGCAGGGTGTCCGTGGGGCACAGTTGACATTTGTTTTCACATCAGGGACATCCCTGTAACAGTCACATTTGCTATGTCTGCACTCTTAACTATTCAACTATGGCTGTGTTTATCCTGCTCTGAGTATGTGTGTAGCTTGCCAGATGCTACTGTGACATTATTACCTAGTAGTTACCAACTAGCATCACTGTTTCTCAGCACACAGTACTATTTTACAAATCCACTAGATTTGACAGTAAATATACATGACATGCTTTGCGTGCTAGACTTGTATATTCCCTTTAAATGAATTCCTACTATTTTATGATACATTTCTTTCAGCACAATGTTCTTGTATAGCACTCATGGCTTAGTGGTAAGTCATGCAGACTAGAGTTTCCAAGGTCCTGGGTTCAAGACTGAGGGAGGTATTTTATTTTGCTGCTGAGAAAACTACAGGCCTTGTCATTCAGAGTGACTAAGGCACTTTTAAGCAGTTGTAAGCAGGTTAGCACTGGTTTGCGCAGAGCTCACGCATGCGCACTGCTGCATAGCTTCGCGCACACCCGCTTACTACTGCTTAAAAGTGCTTACTCTCGCGCACACCCGCGCTATTTTCTTTGAAAGAAAAGAAAATGGGGAGATTGGAAAGTGGTGAAAAAGGGGTCACAAGGAGGGTAGGACAGTAGGGAAACAAGCTTGGGTTTTGCAGGAGGGATGTAGGTAAGGCCCATAGCTGCCCATTTCTTCATCAGCAACAGCTGTGCATATGTTTGTAATTTGGTGTGACATTTGAAACCTTCCACCCCTGAGAGAGGTGTAAGGACAACAATAATACTTGTTGTACAGCCAATTGTAATTGACAGTTTACATGTCCAGCAGACATGTGTGCAAAATGGGCAGCTATGTATGGGGCGTAATTTTTTTGTGGGTACAGAGTGCCCTTTTTCTTTTTTTTTTTCAGGTGAGAGTGGTATGTCAGGTACAGGAAGTCAGTATAGCTGGGGAGGTAGGTTGGGTAGGTTAACAGACCAGACAAACAAGACCCATACAGGGGTGGTGTATGACGCATGTGGGGGGGTTACACAATTGACGGGCAAGGATGTTTGGATATCTCGAGCCCATGAGCCCACAGATGGCAACAGTGGAACTGAGATCCCCACCCATGGGCAGTTGCCACTGTGCCTTCA
>NC_056743.1:169428169-169433169 GCF_019279795.1 Protopterus annectens | reverse complement strand
GCAAAAGCATGCTCTGCAATTAATGTTACTGCGAAAATTTAATAATAATAATAATAATAATAAATATAGATTATGAATTATGCCCAAATTATCACAACATCTAACTACATTCATAAAGCTATGCCAGAACAAGCCATGTAAGTAATATTATTGCAAGAATTGATAATGGGTATAGTAATAATGGCTTTAAGGCACATAAAGTTAATCCCACTTGACTACATCAAATGGCTATATACAGATGGATACAGTTTACATCACCACGTCAAATGTTATAAATAGTATTGTGTTAATGTCAATAGTGTGGGGCTATATATGGTTGAATACAATACATCTGTCCAAACCAAATAGAACAGACATCATTATGCTGGTTATACTAATAAATATCCACTCTAATGCATATTAACTACTACTGCCAATTTATCCTTCAACTAGTTACATGCATACATTAGTGTATGTACTTATAGTTATATTACTGAAACTTATTGCCTTATCTGTAAGTAACTTGTTGGGAGCGTAAATGGTCGAATACAACAGAGTGGACCAAATATTGCAACGTTTTATATAAATTAATTCTACAAGTTGTTGATCATATTATGCTTTGAAATACATGCAACACTGTGGAGATAGATAATCAATAATCTCAACACTGCAAAGTAGTGTAACTGATTTTTCCAAAGATGAGTGGTATAATGGCTAAAGGGGCCTTGATTTAAGTACGGGTTTCAAAGACAGCGTCTCATTCAGGCCAAGGCACCTATGTGCACCGAGCCTGAGGATCCACTTAAGTTCTAACCCCTCCGTGATGTTGACAATATCCCCTGCCCTGACTGTGGGGTGTACAACTTGTAGAACCTGGAACAGAAACTTGTGGTCATCTCCAAATGTGAGCATATGTTTGGAGATAGCACTATACATCTCCCTCCTTCCATAAGCATACAAATGATCACAAATTCTTTCTCTAATAGTTCTGTTGGTTTTGCCAACATAGAACGAGAAACAAACCCGGCAGTATGCCACATATACCACATTCTTGGTGTAACAATTAGAACTGTGGTATAATTCCCAAAGTTGCCCATCATTTGGACACCTAAAAAACCTGGAGCTGTCAATGTATTCACACTGGGCACAAGATCCACACTTTCTTGTGCCCATTTGCCATGGTGGAATGACACTTGGCCCAATACTGGATAACCTCGGGTAGCATAGCAGTTGCTTCAGATTGCTATTGTTCTTAAAGATGTATCTGGGGCAATGGCCAACCATCTGTTGTATTCTTTGATCCGCCATGAGTGAGTTCCAGTTGTCCCCGATGACTTGTTGTACAAAGGGTGTGTTGGTGCCCAAAGGCATAACTATGGATAACTGTTTATTAGGTTCAAGCTTCTTACGAACATTTGGCTGTTTTTCTCCAAAGTAAGGTCTCCCTCGAGTATTCCTCAATTTATGAGCTGTGTTGCACTGGGTATCAACTTTTCTGTGATCATATCCCCTGGCGATAAAATTGTCCTTAAGTAAACTGAGTTGTAATGTAAAGTCTGATTCAAGTGAGCACAGGCGGGAGAGGCGAAGTGCTTGGCCCTTAACTATATTGTTGAAGATTTTATTGTCATGCATACTGTCACTGGCTAAGTATGTTGGCACATAGCACATCTTCCTGTAAATACTGGAAGAAAAATTATCACCTTGCTTAGTGATGGTAGTATCCAAGTAATTAATAGATACTGTAGATGATTCCATTGTAAATTTAAGAAAGCCTGGGAGACTGTTGAGATGGTTGTAAAACTGTATAAGGGAGTCGGTGGTACCCCTCCAAAGGATGAACAAGTCATCGACAAATCTCCTGTAGAAAACAATATTATCATGAGTCATCATTACTTTGGTTTCCCAAGCTACCATCACTAAATTTGCATAAGAGTTCGCGCAGCTTGTTCCCATCGCAACTCCGGTGCATTGCCTGTAAATGCCATCATTGAACGAGAATAGATTATTTTCAGGTACTGTTTCCAGTAATAAACAAATGAAATCACATTCCAGTATTGGAAAATGGTCAAGTAATACAGATTTGACCATGTTTAATCCCTCTTGGTTAGGGATACATGTAAAGAGTGATACAACATCAAAGGTCGACAAAAGCAACTCTGATCTGTTGTCTAATGAGTTGATCGCTCCAAATAGATCACTCAAAAATTGACCTGTATCCCTAAGTACATACGGAAACTTGGATAACACTTCCCTTAACCTGTGGTCAAGATATATAGATATAGGCTCCGTGAGCCAACCCGATCCAGCCACAATGGGCCTTAATGGGGGTTTGTACTGATCCTTATGAGGCGAGTTTGTTCTTCAATGTGGTCCCACGTGGACTCCGCATACTAAATATGCCAACCTACGGGAGTGTGTACCCTGACCTACTAGCCAAATGGCAAGTCATCAACCTACAGGCTAGTAGAGCACATATGAAACTCATTATAGAGTTTTTTAAACCTATTGAGGATGATTTAGATGGGAACAATGGTGTCAGTGGCATCTGTCCATACAGGGCATGTTTTCAGGCATGGTATGTCTGTTGTGAGTCACATGTGATGGCACCACAAGTGTTGCAGATGTCCAGTGGGGAACATGGGGAAGGTGCACTGTCTGCACATATGTGCCTATTGGACAGATGGACAGGGTGCCATGCCCTCTGTAGGTCACTGCATTCCCTCCATAGTTACTATCAGTCGCCAATATGCAGTGTACTACACACATTGGCTGTTGCCTCAGCATGTGTGTGTGTATGAGACACGGGTTGAGAGTGTGCTCTGAGTAATACTGGGGTTGCTAACTCTAATAGCCTGGCCATGATGTCACATGTATGGGTATGGATTTGCACCCCAGCCTCTCTGCCATTTCACATCTATTATCCCTGTACAGTGGACACTGTGATATATACTAGGGCCACCATATAAGAAATATGCAAAACCCCTCCACATTGGGGCCAGGTGTCACACACACACCCACCTCCACACAGGTTTTTTAGGTGTCCAAATGATGGGCAACTTTGGGAATTATACCACAGTTCTAATTGCCACACCAAGAACGTGGTATATGTGGCATACTGCCGGGTTTGTTTCTCGTTCTATGTTGGCAAAACCAACAGAACTATTAGAGAAAGAATTCGTGATCATCTGTATGCGTATGGAAGGAGGGAGATGTATAGTGCCATCTCCAAACATATGCTTACATTTGGAGAAGCCCACACGTTTCTGTTCCAAGTTCTACAAGTCGTACACCCCACATTTAGGACAGGGGACATTGTCAACACCACGGAGGGGCTAGAACTTAAGTGGATCCTCAGGCTGGGTGCACATAGGTGCCTTGGCCTGAACGAGACACTGTCTTTGAAACCTGTACTTAAATCTAGGCCCCTTTAGCCATTATACCACTCATCTTTGGAAAAATCAGTTACACTACTTTGCAGTGTTGAGATTATTGATTATCTATCTCCACAGTGTTGCATGTATTTCAAAGCATAATATGATCAACAACTTGTAGAATTAATTTATATAAAACGTTGCAATATTTGGTCCACTCTGTTGTATTCGACCATTTACACTCCCAACAAGTTACTTACAGATAAGGCAATAAGTTTCAGTAATATAACTATAAGTACATACACTAATGTATGCATGTAACTAGTTGTAAGATAAATTGGCAGTAGTAGTTAATATGCATTAGAGTGGATATTTATTAGTATAACCAGCATAATGATGTCTGTTCTATTTGGTTTGGACAGATGTATTGTATTCAACCATATATAGCCCCACACTATTGACATTAACACAATACTATTTATAACATTTGACGTGGTGATGTAAACTGTATCCATCTGTATATAGCCATTTGATGTAGTCAAGTGGGATTAACTTTATGTGCCTTAAAGCCATTATTACTATACCCATTATCAATTCTTGCAATAATATTACTTACATGGCTTGTTCTGGCATAGCTTTATGAATGTAGTTAGATGTTGTGATAATTTGGGCATAATTCATAATCTATATTTATTATTATTATTATTATTATTATTAAATTTTCGCAGTAACATTAATTGCAGAGCATGCTTTTGCATTGCTTTATATTGCGGTTAGATGTTGCGACTGCTATAGAAAATATGGGCATTGTGCTTGTAAGAACTTTAAAACCATCTTTCAGCATTGTGCTTGTAAGAACTTTACAACCATCTTTCAGCATGGCTCCGAAATGTGGTATCTACACATATTTGTATACATTTTTATGCAGTACGTGATTTTAGCAATGTGTTTAGCAATTTATTCTGTTAATAGGAAGTGACGTTGTATACTAGCATCGAGAGATGTGGGTTTGTTCTCTATATATACAGTCAAGTATAATTTAAATACAACGTCTGAGGAAGCTATTTTTAATAGTGAAAGCGCTTACGTTTTTTAGTTCTTGTTTTAATAAATTTGGTCTACAAACGAATCTGTTTCTTGGATTGTCGTTCGGGACTAACACTCCAACAATACTGCTCGTATATGTGCTTTATTTGACTTTTTGTATTTGACTTTCAGCAATTGCACTGGCTCGTCCGCAGCTTTGGCATTGTTTTTATTACATTTCCATCTTGAAGTTTTGGCTGGGTTTGGATCTTGGATATATATATAAACTTCCTATGGGTTTGGTTTACAACGGACATGTCAAATATGAATTCAATAATCTTTTTGATGAGTTTGGATATAAAAATATGAAATTGTTATTGAAATACAATGATGAAAAATTATCAACTTTAATACATGAAGTTGAAACTATTAATGAAAGTATAGTTCAACATGGGGAATTTGGTACTTGGAAGGATTTATATTACAAACAATTTCATTTAGCAGACAAACAAGCACACAGTGTTCATACCAGGAAAAATAGGAAGTTAGATAGGGACGTAGAAGCTTATCAGCTCCAGAAAGCGTATATTTGGCCACAAGAAAGGAAGAACATACATACCG
>NC_056743.1:169413169-169420669 GCF_019279795.1 Protopterus annectens | reverse complement strand
ACACAGAGATATGTACAGTAGATACTTGTGTAGTAGGCGCACACAATATGGTACACCCACTGTGCCTACAGTTAACACCCTAACAGCTGGACACTGGATGACCCACCCATACAATTGACATTCATTGCCTGCAACATATACCCACAGAGAGGTCATAGGATAAACACCACACACAGGTTTGCAGAAATGGAATTCCGTTTGTGTACTATTATGGAATTACATGCCATGTCATATAGCTGTTCAGACACTGACATCCATATCTAATGCAACTGTGAAACTGTATCTCTATCTGTTTATGTGTAGACATGTACTGCTTTGTATATGCATATATCTGGGTGTGTATGTGCATATCTATGTACATATACACACCCATCTATATATATGTTGATATGTACATGTGTAATTATATATATATATATATATATATATATATATATATATATATATAATCATATGTACATATATATTCACCATATGTCCTGAACATAAGGTGTAGCCCTACCTCATCCCTTATATTCCTACCTTCGTAGTGCAAGGGGATGTCGGGCATCTATAGCAGGTATATTAATAGACTATTGCTACTGTAAAAAGGATTGTCTTCACAGGCAGTGTGTGTGCGAGGTTACATCTGCTTTTCACATGTGCGCCATTGGCTACTGACAGACATCCTAAGGACATCATAGTACAGTACCATTGCAAGCATGTAATGCTCCTGTGGACTACAGCAGAGATATTGGCCAATAGATGTGGACATTCTGACACACTCTGTACAGTCCAGAGGTATACACAGAACCCCTTAGTGCAGAACATGTGGACCAGTCCTGACAATATGGATTTTAACAGCCATGTATATGGGTATAACATGACTGGTATACATTTGCCCCCATAGGTTATGCATTAACACTCACCTGTCTGTCCTGACACACAATTACTGCTGGTACAGAAGTGCCATGGCCACATACTACCCACTAGATATTGACATACATCTGTACAGCATCCCACCGCTCTGTCTGACATACATGACTGTTAAGGGAGGCCCGGCAGCAGTACATCTGGAAAGTATCTGGACATGACACCTCACTGGGTAAGTACACTAAGCTGCTAGGCATGTAACAAAGCACTGTGCAGGCTACAGGCAGACTGGCCCAACACTGGTCTACATCTCCTATGGAGGAATGCACATGTACCTGCATATATAGCAGGCTCTACAGGCATGTCACAGCGCAGGTTAGGATACACCTGTGTGAAAGTGCATAACCACAAGCAAATGTAAACACTGCCACAGCCATATATGGTAAGCTAGCATAATATTACAGTATATGGACTATCTGTTCAACACCATCCTCATATGTGCCACTCGCACACTAACCCTACATATACTGGGCCGCTACACAGTGTGGTCTGATGCCTGTCTGTGGTGTGGGATGTTTGTATGGGCCTACAAACAAGTAAGCCAATGTGGTAACATACAGTGGAGCAGCATGTAACATCAGATAGGACGGTACCTAGGACAATGACATCTACCACAGTCCGTACACAGGCCAAGGTACATATTAACAATACACACACTGTCAGCATTCAACATAATTACACAGACCTCAGTACTGTAACAACCACAGAATGTCCAGGTCATGTCATCAAATATAACCCCTACTGTACATAACACGTGTAGCAGTCTGATATCTCACTGGCTTGTTTTCAGATATGATGACACTAATGATGGTGAACAGCACATATGCACCTCTTATGGCATGATATATGTACAAAGGTTGACAGAGTTGTGGCTGGAAGCACATACACAGGGCCACTATTGACATGTTGCTGTGATAACCTCATACATTTACTGTTGTAACAGGGCTTGTTACAACATATGTCCTATGAGGGATACAAGGTCAGTAACTGTCACGGCTTTCACCATCTACAGACTGCAATCCTCACACTACCTTCTGCAGTTCACAGATAGATGCTCTGTGGGTAACACATGAATCAAAGGCACAACACACTGCCCAGTCTGCAGATGACCTTACAGATGGGGATTCCTGATAAACATAGAACTGACATGGCAGGTATTAAAACATTTAGGACAGCCATATCCACACACACTTTTACACCAACATTACTCCAAATGCAGTATAGCAGCACTTAGTCTGTAGTCAGGTCAGGCACATCTCCCTCCTGTGTATTGCCCTGTTTCCACAGTGTATATTGTTAGAGGTAAATCCCCAATTCACCTGAGATGCTATTTGTCAAACAGATCAAGTTTCTGCTCAGTGAATGAAAAGACCCAACACCAACATGATGTTCCTAGATACTGAAGTGTGTTTCCATGCAATTGGCTATGGGAATGTTACCACAACTGTTCCACATGCAATCAGCTAGGGGAGGGCTGTAATTCATGCAGAGGCCATCAGCTGATCATAAGCATCACTTAAAATGCACATGCTGCTGCCTAAGAAAAGCAGGTGTAGGTCTCCTCATCCACCAATGAGGGAGTGAGAGAGGCAAACAGGCATTGACAAGTCAGGTAGGGGTGGGAGAGTAAAACCTAAGCATGTTTGTGTCACACACCTACCAACACAAGGTATCAAACCCCCGAAAACTATGTAGTGCTATCACAGTCCTATGCAGTTATTGGATGCTCCACATAGGTTAGCTGTTGTGGAGTCCTCAGAACATATATGTGATGGTGAGTGACATCTGCAACAGGGATATGATAGCTACATGGTAGATGAAGTACAAGTGCCTGTCCACATGAACAGGTGCCAGCATCAACACAGCCACACTCTCACAAGGACGCACACACATTGGCACACTTGGCAGGGCCAGGGGTACAGTTCATCACTAGTGAGATTTCCGCAACACATTACTGTGCAGGTATCACATACACCACATGGGTCATACAGAGGTTATATGGGCAAAAGGTATGGGGAGGTGTCTGGAATCAGACAGCATGCTTCCTTATGCCACTGGGGGTTGTAGTGAGTGTGGATGTGATCATACGCATCATACAATACACAAAAGCACACAGGGTGCAAGTACTGATATGCATGGGTATGTGGTGGTCGACTGTGCCAGATGGCTATACAAGGCTAGGTGATGGGAATACCTTGGCATCAGACCACATGGCAATGGTCTGCTTTGTGGCTCAGGGCTGTGGTTTTTGTATTTGCCCACACAGGTGGGTATTGTATCCACCATCCAGTCACCTGGGTGACTGTTGCATGTGGTCAATGCTGTGTATCACTTGCCATGCAAGTGTTCCTTAGTCCATGACATGGACAGTGTCTGGGATGTGCACACCTCCCACATGCATGTACAGTGACATGTGGAACTGTACCTGGGGTGTCAGGCCCATGTGTGCACAACTTATCAGATGTGCCAGTCTTGGCCACCTGTGGCAGGAACTGGTAATGGACAGGAGGTTACCCCTGAACCTACATTGATAGCATGCTAACAACATTCAATGGTGTCAGTGGCATCTGTCCATACAGGGCATGTTTTCAGGCATGGTATGTCTGTTGTGAGTCACATGTGATGGCACCACAAGTGTTGCAGATGTCCAGTGGGGAACATGGGGAAGGTGCACTGTCTGCACATATGTGCCTATTGGACAGATGGACAGGGTGCCATGCCCTCTGTAGGTCACTGCATTCCCTCCATAGTTACTATCAGTCGCCAATATGCAGTGTACTACACACATTGGCTGTTGCCTCGGCATGTGTGTGTGTATGAGACACTGGTTGAGAGTGTGCTCTGAGTAATACTGGGGTTGCTAACTCTAATAGCCTGGCCATGATGTCACATGTATGGGTATGGGTATGGATTTGCACCCCAGCCTCTCTGCCATTTCACATCTATTATCCCTGTACAGTGGACACTGTGAAATATACTAGGGCCACCATATAAGAAATATGCAAAACCCCTCCACATTGGGGCCAGGTGTCACACACACACCCACCTCCACACAGGATACGAGTTACACACACACACACCTGTCATGTCTGGGAGTAGAACCCCTACCTAACCAGTTTATTACACTGTAGCACTACGCAGTTCTAGTACGTGCCATGGTGATTACTGGAGTACTCCTTCCACAAAGGTGTATATCACATTGGCTGACATCAGCAGGATAGCCAAAGTAGGGCATTTGACATGTACTGAGTGTGACTAGCCTTTAATGCATTGCTCCCTACACAGACATTGAAAAACACACACAACATCCAGAACTGCCATGGGTGGGAATAGAACTCTACCAGAGTTCTAAATCACACTACAGCAGTACGCAGTTATGGCTCGTGCTATGGAGATTACTGGGCTACAGCCTTCCCAGAGGTGTATTTCTGGGTGGATGACATCAGTAGCCTTGCCAAAGTTGAGCATTTGACTTGTAGGGAGTGTGACTACCCTAAAAGGCATTGCTCCCTACACAGACAGACACACAGTTGCCAAGGCTGGGGTTAGAACTCCTACCTAACTAGTATATCACACTACAGCAGTACGCATTTATGGGACACGCCACGGAGATTACTGGGATACAACTCTCCCAAAGGTGTATTCCACAGTTGATTACCTCAGCAGGCTTTGCATAGTATAGCTATGGGAAGGAAAGGCAGTGTGTGTGCATGGGCCATAACCCATTCATCTAGGGGTTGACACACCACATGTGGGCACAACCTGGGTTATATTTCACAGGTACGTGTATACAGCTGCTAGATGACTACTTCCTTGAACAGTCATGTTGCACAGCTGGCATGTGCACCACATACTCTGTAATGCTGACAGATACCAGTGGCTAGTATCTGCAGTGAGTGACATCTGACCCTCATGTGGTTGTGGCCCTTTGCCTGTGTGCTGGGTGGGACAGGCCTGGATGGCTCCTTGCCACAGTCACCCTCTTCTACACATCTATGTATGTCTACCTTTGGCTTATGATAGTGGGTTGCCCTTACATATGCCTGTAGTCCTATCCACTGTGTGTGCAAAGAATGAGTGGTGCATACTGAGGAGTGTCTGCACTAACATCTGCGGCTGCCAGATATGTCTGGTCCACTAGTGTTTGCAGACATTGCCTTCATGTGTTTAAGTGTGAGTATGCCCAGTATGACCTTCCAGTATGTTGTTTACTGACATTGCCTTCATTTCTCGAAGTGTGTGGGCATGCCCAGTATGGCCCTCTGTATTGAATGTGTGGATCGAGTCCAGGTCGTTTGTACTGCAGTGCAGACCTTTCTGTTGTACACCTACAGGTAGCATGCTGTCTCTGCAGGGTATCAGTCGATCATTTGGCATGGACTGTTACTACATTTCTACACAGAATTGGGGGGCACACCTGACTATTATATTTCTACGTAGGATGGGGGGGACACCTGTTTCTACATTTCTACACAGGAGTGTGGTGGGGGCACACCTGACTGTGACTACATTTCTACATAGGATGGGGGGGGCACACCTGACACTTGTACACATTTGCTAAGACTGTACTGGTATGTCGGGTACTCCATTTCAGTCTGTTGTCTTACCTATCGTGCTGACTAGAGGCATACCAGTGTACTACAGATCTTGGCTTTTAATTACCTACATATTAGCTTCTGACTTCCTACCCTTCAGAACTGACATCCCACTGCCTGACCTGCTTTATTCTGTCTGTAGGCCAGGGGGGAGGTTACCCATAGGCCTCATTAAGAGGCCATAGCACAGCCTTTGTTTGTGTTTGTCTGCACCTGTCCTGTTGGCTGTGATTGTTGTTGGGTATGTGACCCCCCCCCGACTGGTCACTTACCTTGTGGGTGTCCCAGTATTGAGGGTGGTGCTGCAGGCCTGCTTGTCAGATGCACATAGTACACTCCCTACCCATGCTTTGGCACAGGTAGTGTAATGTTTGGCATCCCTTTTACTGTATGTGAGAGTCGGAGAGATGTTATTCCCTGGGTCTCTCCTGTGTCAGTGTATGTGCTATGCGCTGCCTCTTTGCCAAGGCCAGGGCATACTGGGCATGCCTCTTTCTGCCTACTGGGACAAGCTCAGGTTGTTCCTCCTCCGAGTCACTCTGTGCCTGTGCATGCCTTGGCAATGGTGGGGGGCTGTGTGGCCCTGCCCCATGCCGTTCCTGCTGCAGCTGTTTCCGCAGGATCATATTGTGTAGCATGGCACATACATGGACAATTTGAGTACATGTAGCTGGTGAGTACTACAAGACTCCACCAGATGTGTCTAGGCAACAGAACTGTGACTTGTGCATCCCAAACACATGCTCTACTATAATTCTGGTCTGTGGATGTGCCTCATTATGGAGTTCTTGTTTGGGTGTGTATGCATTTCTGATGGGTGTCATCAGCCACGGCTCCAGTGTGTATCCAGCATCCCCCAGTAGGTGGCCATGAGGGATGTCCCCATAGGCAAATCTCTGGTACAGCTGTGTCACATGCCAGATGTGAGAATCGTGATAGCTTCCAGGGTAGCCAGCACACACATTCATTATTATGCCCTGGGCATCACACACCAACTGGCAGTTGGAGGGGAAGCCCTTGTGGTTGATGTAGACCCTTCCCCGCTCACCGGGTGGTGCTTTGATGTGTATGTGCGTGCAGTCTATAGCACCCACTACTTCAGGGTATTCTGCTATTTGGTGGAACAGTTGCATATTGCTGGCCAACACCTCACGGATGTTGGGGAAATGTACATGCTCACCGACATGTGCTGACATTGCATCCAGGAACTGATGGAGTACCCTGGATGCTGATGCCTGTGAAATCCCCATCGTATCCCCAGTTGGCCTTTGGAAGGTACCTGTAGCTAGTATTTTTTGGTCTACGCATATCTTGGTATACAGTAGGATGGGTTCACCTCTGTTAGTTCTGTGTGTGAGGCATGGCCGGCACAGCTCAACAATTTGCTGTAGGAGGTTACCGTCTACCTTATAGTGCTCCACTATCTCCAGCTCATGTAGCCCCTGGTAGGTTACCCTGGGTCTGTACACTCTTCTCCATCTCCTCACTGTGGGTTGGTGGACAGCATTCATATCCTCACCACCCTCAGCCTCTTCCACAAGTTGTTGTATGATAGCTATTGCAGCCCCTATCATTTTGCTGTACTGAGTGTTAAAAGTTCCCCAGTTGTTTACGCCGGTGGTGGAGAGTGTAGGAAAAAACAGAGGGGAAGGTGTTTGCTTAGTTTATAGTAGTGTTCTGGTCTGGGCTGGTGTGCTGCCTGTGTAATTGGCTGATTCTGATGCATTTCACCTGCCACCTAAGCTAGTTCTTGATTACCTTCCTACTGCTATTTTCCCTTCCCATTGCCTTCCTGTTTAAGCCCGGGTGAGTGCCACACAGCATGCTCAAATGTGCAAACTACTGCTATTTCCTGGTTTAACCTCTTTTTTTCTTCCTGTAAAACCCGGTGCATGGCACACACACCTGCTTAGGCTTTGTAAAGAGTGCTAAGCAAGTTTAGACACATACCCTAGCTTAGCTGTGCTAAGCTAGGAGCAAACCCGAGCCACAT